>NC_056746.1:574206082-574366082 GCF_019279795.1 Protopterus annectens
TTCGTGAAGATTGTTCAGACCTCTCTGAGTAATAAGGTTGACCTCTTTGCTTTCTATAGGTTTGCACCTGTGAAACTGGTGGAAAATTATTTTCCTGGTAAGCCCTATCCTTCAAATATCTACATAGATTGGATTGCTCTTCCAAGAATTCCTCCTCATCAGTACATAGTCTTGAGACTCTTAAGATTTGGTTGTCAAAGATGTTATCAAAAATATGTCTTGGATGCATGCTCTGCCTGTGTAAGAAATGATTTTGCCAGGTCTCTTTCCTATGCACCCCAGTAGGGAGACCTTGAGTTAGATGTAAACGTATCTTGACATCCAAGAAATCTATGACTGAGACAGACAATCGACAGGTCTGTGAAGTGATCAGGAAATTTTGGCCGATTCTGACAGTGGATGATAAAATAAAAAACATCGTTGGAGACCCAGGTTTCTCTATAAGAATAAAAAGAATATCAAGAGATTATTATGCCATAAAGATGGCTTTAAACGTGGTGGTCCACTATCAGACCGCAAAGGTACTTTTAAATGCTGCAGATGCAAAGCTTGTCCTTACTTAGATACTATTAATACTTTTCTCCACCCAGTATCTGGACGTAACTTTCATTTCGATGTTTATGCTGATTGTACTACTAGCCATATTATCTATGTGGCTACCTGTCGCAAGTGCCAAGCTTTCTATCTTGGTAAAACTGACCAACAATTAAAGGATCGTATTCTACGACATGTCAGAGACATTGATCAGAAAGTTCCACATAATACCTTAGCAGCACATGTATTGGTCCATCCTATGCATAATTTCTTGTTCAAAGCAGTGGAAGTGGTCACTCAAAACATCAGGGAAGGATATGTCCATAACAGGACAGAAGTGTGAGAGATCTTTTGGATCAACAATTTTAGAGCCCAACTCTTGATTGTATTTCCTTTATAAACAGGAAGAGCTAACCACACTTTTATATGATCTGAAGAAGGCATCTGCCGAAAGCGCTTATCGTTTGGACAATTTCATCAGCTTTTTACATTCCAGTGAAGTATATGTTTTTGTCAGCTTTGCTTACAAAGCATCTATTAACTGTGCTTTAACAACTTGAAGTCTGAAGTTGTGGATGTTAATTACTAGGCTAATTATTTCAGCATTTCAGTGAAGCTTGCATTTTGTCAGCGTCACTTTTTAAGTTTTCAATAAATTGAGTTTTAACAGCCTGAAGTTTGAAGCTGTGGATGACAACTGCTTGGATACTTAACTTTTTTCAGTTTATCATATTCTAGTGAAGTTTACATCCTGTCAGCTTCACTTTTTAAGCGATTAATAAATTGTGTCTTAACAGTCTGAAGCCTGAAGCTGTGGACGACATCTAAGGTAATTTTTCTTTGTTCATTTGTCTACCCTCAGTGTCTTTAGTAGTGGTGTGGAGAATTTATTTCTTGTTTTGTTGTTTGTTTCTCCAACTCTACACATGGCAGAAGGGCAAACAGGAGCAGCAGTGAAAGTGAAACCATGCAATTTTCCTGTTTTTTCTAGAGACATTGCGAATCCACTTTTAACTATTAATTTTAGTAGTGACTGTTTAGCACCTAATACTACAACCCTTGCAGTAGATGCTAGTTTTTCTGACGCTTCGTGAAGTAGAAAATGCTTCTTATCACCTTAAAAGGCTTCAATGGCAACACTTCCATTTGGAAGCTTGCCTATTTCATCAGATAGTGCCAAGAGGAATGAGAGTTAAATGCCTTCCCTCTTATGGAAACACCTATCCGGAGCTGTTAGCTCAATGGCAACGGATTAATTTGGAAACTAGCCAATAATACATGAGGCTGCTCATCAATTTTTTTAAACCTGAAGAAGAACAAATTTCCTCTTTTATTTCTAAGAAACAAGAAGAACTGGAATGTTGTGATTTGCATGACCAGCATTTATGCCAGATTGAACAGTTACAAGTGAACTTAAACACTTATGACAATAAGCTTAAACTACAAAAAATGGGTAAACTGAATCGAGATCATAGGGATTTCACTAACGGTCATATCTTTGAATGGCCTAGAGAGGATAACACCAATCGAGGACGCCCCCATTTTTCTACTACTAAACAAAGGAAAGCCATACAAGATTTGGCTGTAAATGAGACTGCTAACACTTTGCATCCTTCTCGAACAACTACTACCTCATCAACTTCTCTTCCCTCCTCGACTTCATCTACAGGAGAGGAGGTTCCTACTATTAGCACTGATATTGTCACCAGGGATCTGGGAGGTACTGGTACTAACGATACCAATGATGGTAATAATTCCAACACTACCATTAATTGTGCTACTAGACCTAAAGAAGCGACGACGCACCTACCAGTAAACTGGCCGTTGACGGTTTTTGTGAGGGAAAATTCGTACAGGCCACAGAGGATGCAGAGTCAAGAATGCAAATGGAAGAAGTTTGTGGACTAAATATTGGGGGTAATGACTTAGTAGTTTACTTATCCAAGATCACACTGGATCCTGATGTTATCAGCCTGTTAAATAAGGGATTGAGTTTTATTCCAGCTGTTTTTTCTGATGTGAATGAATTTATGACGGATGTTAGGTTGTTCTGCAGGAACATGTCCCTGAAATGTATTTTGGGAGAAGGTTCTACGAAAGTACAGCAAACCTATAAGAAATTGAGTTTATTTACTCCAGTTAATGCTCCTCAAGTAGAACTTTTTATGAAATTGTGTGAGGATGAGATAAACAAGGTGAGAGGTACAACAGATAAAGTTAAGAATTGTTTCTATAACTTGAACAGAAAAGAAAAAGAGGCTCTCCAACAGTTGAGAAGGACAGATAGCTTGGTGATTAAACCAGCTGATAAAGTTGGCTGCATAGTAGTGATGGATGCAGACTGGTATTGTAATAAAGTTTCACTGATGTTGGATGACAACATGACATCGCAAATTGAGTAAGAAAGAAGTAAATCAGAGAATTGAACTTATCAGAGGGAGCACCTATGATCTATTGATGAAAAGAAGGATCAGTCAAGATTTATATGAATTTTTTGAAACACCTCATCCTATGTTTCCCAGCATTGGTGGATTACCTAAGATACATAAAGATCTTTTGGAAAATTCTCTCTGGGAGAGGATGGATCACTGAATCCATATCCATGTATGTTGAAAATGAACTCAAGAAAGCTTTGCCTTATGCTACCATTGTCTTGAAGGATACAGGCAGCTTCTTGAAAGACTTGTTCTCCACTGTTAAGTCTCTGAATGGTTTTGATAACCTTCTACTTGTAACTATGGCTATAACCAGTCTCTTTACTGTGATCCCCCATGAATATGGCCTGAGGGCCTTACATGATTTTCTGATTAGACATAATTTAACAATGGAACCTCTTTGTTCTCTGCTGGAATTAGTCCTTGAGAATAACATCTTTATGTATGGAGATACCTTTTATTTGCAAACCTGGGGTGTGGCCATGGGAACTCCATGTGCCAACAGTTATTCAAACTTGGTCTTGGCTGAGTGGGAATTTAAAACAATCTTCAGTGATGGAAATATCTGGAAGAATGAACTTGTCTACTATGGGCGATTTGTGGATGATGTTTTTTGTTTATGGAAAGGAGGTATTGACCAACTGGATCTTTTTGTCAGCTTTATTAACAACAGCACTGACTTCCTTGAGTTCAAAATGAAACACTCATCCTCAGTCATAGATTTCTTGGATGTCAAGATACGTTTACATCCAACTCAAGGTCTCTCTACTGGGGTGCATAGGAAAGAGACCTGGCAAAATCATTTCTTACACAGGCAGAGCATGCATCCAAGACATATTTTTGATAACATCTTTGACAACCAAATCTTAAGAGTCTCAAGACTATGTACTGATGAGGAGGAATTCTTGGAAGAGCAATCCAATCTACGTAGATATCTGAAGGATAGGGCTTACCAGGAAAATAATTTTCCACCAGTTTCACAGGTGCAAACCTATAGAAAGCAAAGAGGTCAACCTTATTACTCAGAGAGGTCTGAACAATCTTCATGAAAACAGTCTAATGACACAACACCTCAACAACTTAGATGTATGCTCACTTACAGTTCAGACAATCGACAGGTCTGTGAAGTGATCAGGAAATTTTGGCTGATTCTGGCAGCGGATGATAAAATAAAGAACATCGTTGGAGAGAGACCCAGGTTTCTCTATAAGAATAAAAAGAATATCAAGAGATTATTATGCCATAAAGATGGCTTTAAATGTGGTGGTCCACTATCAGACCGCAAAGGTACTTTTAAATGCTGCAGATGCAAAGCTTGTCCTTACTTAGATACTAGTAATACTTTTCTCCACCCACTATCTGGACGTAACTTTCATTTTGATGTTTATGCTGATTGTACTACTAGCCATATTATCTATTTGGCTAACTGTCGCAAGTGCCAAGCTTTCTATCTTGGTAAAACTGACCAATGATTAAAGGATCATATTCTACGACATGTCAGAGACATTGATCAGAAAGTTCCACATAATGCCTTAGCAGCACACGTATTGGTCCATCCTACGCATAATTTCTTGTTCAAAGCAGTGGATGTGGTCACCCAAAACATCAGGGAAGGAGATGTCTATAACAGGACAGAATTGAGAGAGATCTTTTGGATCAACAATTTTAGAGCCAATCGACCCCCAGGTCTTAATACAATAGTACCTCTCAGACCTGTTCTAAAATCTAGAAGAAACCTACCAAACATTAATACATGATTCTAGCATTTTTAACATTGAACTACATTATAGGAAACAAATCTCCACTTTGAACATTTATTTTTGTCCTGTGCCTTTAAGAACACCAAAGACAATTAGCTACCAGCTCTTGATTGTGTTTCCTTTATAAACAGGAATTGCTAACCACACTTTTATACGATCTGAAGAAGGCATCTGCCGAAAGCGCTTATCGTTTGGACAATTTCATCAGCTTTTTACATTCCAGTGAAGTATATGTTTTTGTCAGCTTTGCTTACAAAGCATCTATTAACTGTGTTTTAACAACTTGAAGCCTGAAGTTGTGGATGTTAATTACTAGGCTAATTATTTCAGCATTTCAGTGAAGCTTGTATTTTGTCAGCGTCACTTTTTAAGTTTTCAATAAATTGAGTTTTAACAGCCTGAAGTTTGAAGCTGTGGATGACAACTGCTTGGCTACTTAACTTTTTTCAGTTCATCATATTCTAGTGAAGTTTACATCCTGTCAGCTTCACTTTTTAAGCGATTAATAAATTGTGTCTTAACAGTCTGGAGCCTGAAGCTGTGGACGACACCTAAGGTAATTTTTCTTTGTTCATTTGTCTACCCTCGGTGTCTTTAGTAGTGGTGAGGAGAATTTATTTCTTGTTTTGTTGTTTGTTTCTCCCACTCTACACATGGCAGAAGGGCAAACAGGAGCAGCAGTGAAAGTGAAACCATGCAATTTTCCTGTTTTTTTCTAGAGACATTGCGAATCCACTTTTAACTATTAATTTTAGTAGTGACTGTTTAGCACCTAATACTACAAACCTTGCAGTAGATGCTAGTTTTTCTGACACGCTTCTTGAAGTAGAAAATGCTGCTTATCGCCTTAAAAGGCTTCAATGGCAACGCTTCCATTTGGAAGCTTGCCTATTTCATCAGATAGTGCCAAGAGGAATGAGAGTTAAATGCCTTCCCTCTTATGGAAACACCTATCCAGAGCTGTTAGCTCAATGGCAAAGGATTAATTTAGAAACTAGCCAAAAATACATGAGGCTGCTCATCGATTTTTTTAAACCTGAAGAAGAACAAATTTCCTCTTTTATTTCTAAGAAACAAGAAGAACTGGAACGTTGTGATTTGCAGGACCAGCATTTATGCCAGATTGAACAGTTACAAGTGAACTTAAACATTTATGACAATAACCACATAAAAAGAGTCGCTGACAGCTGCAAAAATCCAATAAGGCCTTTACTAGTGCAAAAACACAAGCACTTTCACAAAATGAGCTTCCTCAGGTGTATATCAAGTACTAATGAGACACACCTATATATACACAGTACAGATCACATGATGCAAAACAATCAACTTCCTGCTTAAAAAAATTTTTAACATGTATATAAGAAATACGTATAAAAATATACACACATAAATAAAACCTAAACAATAAACATAAATACAAATATAAACATTATTTAATATACATTAAATACTAAAAAACAGATAAACACTTTAAAATCATCTTTTTAGTGGCCTCATTTTCAACCTAGGTTTTAGGGGAATGCATTCATTAAGACCATGCCCTTCTGTACTTCTCAACCTGGTAATCCAGATAGCTTCTAGATTCTCAGTCCTATTATACATATCACCCTGTCTAATACTCTCATGCAGCAACCCAATCACTCTAAAACCAAAGACATGAGATACATCTGTACTAGATACATGTTTAGAAAGTGCATTAGTTGTACTGAGTTTCCTGATGTTATAAACATGCTCCCTAATCCGATCCCTAAGATGCCTATCCGTCTTAACAACATAAAATTTGGCACAGGTCCTACAGCTAGCAAGGTAAACAACATGTTTGCTATCACAGGTGCCAGAAACTTTAAAAATATAATTTCTACCCTGGTCAGGGTGAGTAAATGATGACCCACTATCTATATAGCTACACCAATTGCAATTCCCACACTGTTGAGTGCCAGTGCAAACACTTTGTAACCTGTCCTCCTTCGGATAGCAAAGTCTCCATTTAATAGATCTATCATTTCTAAAACTGATCCTAGGAGTGTCATCAATTATACCTGATACTTCACTGTCTGTCAATAACACCTGCCAGTGTTTCCTAATAATATTAATATACCTATCCACATCAGAAGTGTATTTCAGAGAGACTCTCAGATTAACCTGAGTGGAGATCTTTTCTGAACTTTCAGAAGGTTGTCTCTTCATAGAGAAATAAGGTCTAGCTCTATCACTCTGTTTACACGTAGCTCTAGGTACTTGTTCAGACAAGGTCCTATCATCATACCCTCTTTCTTTCAAGAAGCTTTTAACTCTATCCACTTCACTTTCAAAATCTTCTTCCCTCACATTTAATCTTGAAGCCCTCATGACCTGATTTGCCACCACATTTCTAAATATATGGGGGGGATGCGCACTGTCACGATGTAAAAGATGGTTAACATGACAACTCTTCCTGTACTGTTTGGTATATACATTCCCTTCCGGGTCTCTCAGTACTGCTACATCTAAAAAATCTAAATCTTCATAAGATATCTTATGTGTGAATTGCAAATGATCTGTAGACTTGTTAACATACAGCAAAAATCTGGACAAACACTTCTCATCTCCCTCCCACAAAATAAAAACATTGTCTACAAATCTACGATAAAACAAAACATGCTCACCAAAAGAACCCTTAAAGATATAACGCTCCCCCCAAACTGCCATGACTGCATTGGCGTAGCTATTGGCACAGGAAGTGCCCATAGCTACGCCATTGCACTGTCTAAACATCTGGTTACCAAACAAAAATATATTATGTTCAAGCACCATTCTCAATAAATTTACCAATAAAGTGACTATCTCATTACTATACTGTCTATAGCTCTCTAAAAATTGTTGAACAGCTGTCACACCCATGTCATTGGGTATCACAGTAAATAGAGAAACTACATCTAAAGTAATGAAAGAAGCCTGACAATCAGTGTGTGTGGCTAAAAAAATCATACAAATCTCCAAGAAAATGCTCAGTGTCCCTGAGTATTATGTTGTATCTTATTCAGGATAGGTCTGAGGTGCTTCTCTATAAATATAGAAATAGATTCAGTGCACCACCCTCTACCTGAGACGATAGGTCTCATAGGTGGATCCAGGGTGGATTTATGCACCTTAGGTAAACCTTGCAACACCGGTATAAGTGGTTTCATAGTAAGAAAATACTCAAATAATTTCTTATCTATCAATTGTTGTTCAAAAAAGTGCCTCACACCATTCGCTACTTCATCTATATGTGCAGCAACCTGCGTCAAGTTTAATTCTTCATAAAACAACCTGTCCCCCAGACTCTCTAGCATCCTAGCCTCATACCAGTCTCTGTCAGGTACTACAATAAGCCCACCTTTATCTGCTGGTCTAAAAACTAGCCGTCGATCATTCTCCAACTCCCTCAAGGCTATATTCTCCTGCCTGGTTAGATTGAATCTCCTCTTCCTGGATTGTATATCAGGACTCATACATGTATCATAAATATCCCTTATACATAATTTCTCAAATGCATTAATTATCGAATTATTATTAGGGATAAAAGAACTTGGTTTCGAAAACATGTTCAGTCGCTTATCTATATCACTATTCTTATACATTAATTTTAAAGTCAAATTTCTAGTAAAAGCCTTAATATCCATGATCACATCTACAAAACATGAATAGCTGGTGGGTATAAATGAAAGACCTTTCTTCAATACTGCCAGCTGATAATCATTCAAAAAAATACTTGATAAATTCAAAACTAATCCTTCTTCGCATTTGAGAACGCTTTCTTTATACTTATCTGCCCTGTCGAGGCATTGTCCCATTTCCGCTTGCCTCGATACTGACTCCTGTCTCTCGAATGTTCTCTCCTCACATTGTTCGAGTTCTCCTTCATGGATAGAGGGAACTCTATGTTGTACCATCGTAAAAAACTCTCCGACACCATAGGGGGATCAGTAGAATCAAGTCTGTCCCTATGTACCTGCGCAGTCGTAGTTACAAACTTTTTCTAGTGTTCAACTCTCCAGGAATAAGACCTGCAAAAGCAGAGGCACTCGCATCTCCCTGTTGATCTCCAGACGCCAACTGCGCTTCCGCCCCATCAGAAGCAGTCGATGCTACTTCCGTCGTCGTAGCAATGCTCTGTAAACTGTGTCCCTCACGGCCACGCTCTTCCCTCGGCCAAGTGAAGATGTTCCCAACACGAAAATCGGCTCTATCTCTAGAAATTTTCTCAATTTTCGCTTTTTGGAGTTTACTCTCATAGAGAGTAAGTGAGTTCAGGATGTCTTCTACATAAAAATCTAAGACATCTCTAGGATATTGTTTGAGAAACTCAGCATATGCATTATTAATAGAACCAGTTAAGTTCAGCATTTCTCTCTCTGCTGCTGTTATCAACAGGCATAAGTAACCAAAACTAGTTTGCAAGTTCAATTTCTGCCACTCCTTAAGCAGAATATTGTCACCATTATGAAATGATGGCATTTTCAGAACACGCAAACCACGAGGTATTATCTGTTCAGACAAACATACCTCTAGATGGTACTTCTGAAACTGACTCCTTTTCAATTTGTATAAGTCCTTCTCAAGACTAAATAGCTTGATTTTCAAAGCTGTAACATCAAAATCATCATCTCCTACTCCATCAGTTGTCTCTTTACAATTAATCAAAGGATTCATTGCCCCAGGTATACTGGATAAATACTGTTGCAGTCCAACATTCCGAGAATTAAGTTGTATTGCAGAGACAGGTAAGTCCAGTTCTATAATGTCATCAGCCATCTGTGTGGAGTCACCAGCAGAAAAAGCAAAGTAAGAACAAGAAATATTCCCAGTAGAATCCACACAAAACGTCTCAAATACAAGATAAATGCAAAAACCACAGAAAAAGAGACGCTGACAGCTGCAAAAATCCAATAAGGCCTTTACTAGTGCAAAAACACAAGCGCTTTCACAAAATGAGCTTCCTCAGGTGTACATCAAGCACTAATGAGACACACCTATATATACACAGTACAGATCACATGATGCAAAACAATCAACTTCCTGCTTAAAAAAAAAAAAAAAAAAATTTTAACATGTATATAAGAAATACGTATAAAAATATACACACATAAATAAAACCTAAACAATAAACATAAATACAAATATAAACATCATTTAATATACATTAAATACTAAAATACAGATAAACACTTTAAAATCATCTTTTTAGTGGCCTCATTTTCAACCTAGGTTTTAGGGGAATGCATTCATTAAGACCATGCCCTTCTGTACTTCTCAACCTGGTAATCCAGATAGCTTCTAGATTCTCAGTCCTATTATACATATCACCCTGTCTAATACTCTGACAGCGGATGATAAAATAAAGAACATCGTTGGAGAGAGACCCAGGTTTCTCTATAAGAATAAAAAGAATATCAAGAGATTATTATGCCATAAAGATGGCGTTAAACGTGGTGGTCCACTATCAGACCGCAAAGGTACTTTTAAATGCTGCAGATGCAAATCTTGTCCTTACTTAAATGCTAGTAATACTTTTCTCCACCCAATATCTGGGCGTAACTTTCATTTCGATGTTTATGCTGATTGTACTATTAGCCATATTATCTATTTGGCTACCTGTCGCAAGTGCCAAGCTTTCTATCTTGGTAAAACTGACCAATGATTAAAGGATCGTATTCTACGACTTGTCAGAGACATTGATCAGAAAGTTCCACATAATGCCTTAGCAACACACGTATTAGTCCATCCTACGCATAATTTCTTGTTCAAAGCAGTGGAAGTGGTCACCCAAAACACCAGAGAAGGAGATGTCTATAACAGGACAGAATTGAGAGAGATCTTTTGGATTAACAATTTTAGAGCCAATCGACCCCCAGTTCTTAATACAATAGTACCTCTCAGACCTGTTCTGAAATCTAGAAGAAACCTACCAAACATTAATACATGATTCTAGCATTTTTAACATTGAACTACATTATAGGAAACAAATCTCCACTTTGAACATTTATTTTTGTCCTGTGCCTTTAAGAACACCAAAGACAATTAGCTACCAGCTCTTGATTGTGTTTCCTTTATAAACAGGAAGAGCTAACCACACTTTTATACGATCTGAAGAAGGCATCTGCTGAAAGCGCTTATCGTTTGGACAATTTCAACAGATTTTTACATTCCAGTGAAGTATATGTTTTTGTCAGCTTTGCTTACAAAGCATCTATTAACTGTGCTTTAACAACTTGAAGCCTGAAGTTGTGGATGTTAATTACTAGGCTAATTATTTCAGCATTTCAGTGAAGCTTGCATTTTGTCAGCTTCACTTTTTAAGCTTTCAATAAATTGAGTTTTAACAGCCTGTAGTTTGAAGCTGTGGATGACAACTGCTTGGATATTTAACTATTTTCAGTTCATCATATTCTAGTGAAGTTTACATCCTGCCAGCTTCACTTTTTAAGCAATTAATAAATTGTGTCTTAACAGTCTGAAGCCTGAAGCTGTGGACAACACCTAAGATCTTTTTTCTTTGTTCATTTGTCTACCCTCAGTGTCTTTAGTAGTGGTGAGGAGAATTTATTTCTTACTTTCACCTCAGGTCATTTTAAAACTAGACTCAAACAACATTTGTCTCTTAACTGGCTATGTCAATGTATCAAGCTGGGCAAACTCTCTCTAGAATGTGTAAAAATCTGTTAACCAGTTTACTGTGTAATTTAATTTAATCCCGACTTGCACTCAGGATTAACTCCAACCTGTGGAACCTGTTTAACTTGCTTACTTATGTAATCTCTGTAAATGGTCTGTTTGTAATATTTAATGCTGGTATTATGTAATGCTGTATCTGCTTTCGCTTGGATCTTTTCTCCCCGGGCCTCCGCTGAAAATGGACATGCATCCAGTCGGACTATCCCGGTCAACAAATGTAAAATAAAATAAAATAAATAAAAATGTATTCTACCAGCACTGATCCACAATAAATATTATGCCAACATCATATATATATATATATATATATATATATATATATATATATATATATATATATATATATATATATATATATATAAGGATCTACTTCAGAAGAGTGAAATCCCACTTACTTGAATCACTAAATGTCGAGACAACTTTGCCAAAGCCAAAAATAAATGAACACACTGAGGATCAAAAAGTTACCATGGGAAATGAACCACTTGGCCACCATGCTGAACTTTGCCCCTTTCCCCACTGTAGTGCAGTCTCGGAATTGGTATAAATAGTTGTGGGGGGTGAAGCCCCTACATGAGTGGGTTGAATTTGCTTCATTTGCTTCAGTTTGATGTTTTTGTAGTGCCAGACATGTAGTTACTTACCCAGAGCTTCTAGTCGATCCGAGTGTTTGTTTATTTGTTTTTTCGGTGAAGTCATCTCGACATTTAGTGATTCAGGTAAGTGGGGTTTCATTTTTCTGAAGTAGACCCATATATATATATATATATATATATATATATATATATATATATATATATATACAATAATACCTGTATGTCTTATTATTGATGTACATAGTTGTTTGTAATGGAATGCCAGTAAGTGTGAAATTGTGTTCATTGCATGGTTTTGTGGTGCAAACGTTTGGAGCCCTTAATATGACCCAGGTAACTGAGATATGATTCAACATCCCTGGCACTGGAGAAGCCAGAAGACTCCCCTATTGTGGTGAGAAGGGTTGTGTGCATTCTGGAGTACACAAAGTCAATGCAGTTTTCCTGGTGCTGACCGATGAAACCACAGCTCATGCTTCCTGGAGAGGGGCAGGGCTGCTCTGAGAGCAGATGTGAGAGGATGGCCTCCTCAGTCAGTCATTGAAGGTACCCCTGGCCCTTTGGTGAGTGGGTGCAATTGTAAATAGCTGAACCACCTTTGACAGTTGCCTAAATTCTGTCCTGTAGCAGCCATCTTTCTCAGCCTGATGATTGGGAATGAATGGGTCCATTGGTCAAGAAGGGGCTAACAACTGGAAGGCAAGGCAAAAAAGGGCAATAAAAATGGAAAAAAAAATCATCGTGTTCATTTTTTATTGTATCAGGGAGTTCATGTTAGTATCAGTGAGGTATAATGTTGATAACACTTACTTTATTGTTACAAAATGGCACCGAGTATGAGAACATACTTAAAAGATAAAAGTACTGAATGGTGAGGTAAGGGCTAATCTTTATGAAGCTACTGGAATGTTTGACATTACCCTGCATTATATTGTTAAAGTGACTGTCATGTCAGACCCACCCAAAGCTGTGTGAACTATATGGTGTGTCTTGATTTTAACAACCACCTGAGAGTAGTGTCCCTAAACTGTCTTATTAGAATATATATATATATATATATATATATATATATATATATATATATATATATCCCTTAAACTCTTATTAGAATATATATATATATATATATATATATATATATATATATATATATAAATATATATACATACATACATATATATATATATATATATATATATATATATATATATATATATATATATATATATATATAAATAAATATGGGTCTATTACTTTACAACGAATTGTCACTTAACCGAAAACAAAAATAGAACCCCACTTGAGTGAAAGTGCACTTCAACGAAAGTGCACTTTCGCTAAAGTCTAGGCATCCGATCGCCTCACAAATTAAAAGAAATATAACAAAAACATGCTTTTGCAGGGGATCAAGCCCCCCAGCACCCCCCATGTAGGGGGCTGTGCTCCTCATACCCCCCTACTTAAATATACCATCTCCGAGATCGCACTACAGTAAGGAAAAGAGAATATTCCCATTTTGCACTGTATTGTGATCTCTGTAGTCAGTTTTCAAAATTTCAGTACTTCGAACAAGTGGGTTCATACAAGTAAAGTTTGAGGTACTGAAACCTCGACCAAAAACAGTATACCCATAAATATATATGTAGACAAAATCAGAGGCTCTCTGCTCTCCTGTTCCATTGTCTGTGCAAAAGGCAGCTGGCCCAACTCATTACTATTTTAACTGACATCATGGTGTTATCTCTAGGCTATCTCCCTTCAATTGCTCAAAAATATTGCATCTTACTGAACTAAATACAATAAAACAACTTCATCAAAATAAGACAAAATTAAATAAGTGTTCACTAACATATTATACCAGTGTGGTCACACTGCTTAATGTGCCTTCAAGGTGCCTGTCCATAAGCAAGCAATGGATTCTGGGAGTGAGAGTAATACTGCAATGGTGTCAGCTTCATGTAATCCCTGCTGTGTTCTTGGTACTTTTGAAAAGACATCTGGGATTGTCCAACTATAATGAAATTAAAAAATATATATTTTTTGACATCACAGGGTTTGTCCAGTGGCTGTCCATCCTACATCCAATTTGTTCCTCCTTCATGGTGAAATCACTCTGGCCATTTGTTTCCCAGCTGAAGTGAGAGCTGTGTATCAGAGAATGGGCCACTGTACAGATCTTGTGAACTGTCTTATCATCACCTCCTTGACAGCTTCCATGCTCCATGATAACTGCTCTTGTGAGGCACGCACACTACTACACATACACAACCTCTCAGCTAAGTAGTGCACTACTGTGCAGGGTCAGTATGCTGGGCCCCTTGGTAAAGATGATGCAGTTGCACTCTTCCATGATAAGCAAGTTGTCATCGGCCAATTGCCATGCTCCCCCTGCCTAGTCCCTCCAGTACTTGTGCTGCCAGTTAAATGAGGAAAATTACTGTTTTTGTTGTGTATGCACTTATACACTAAACAAAACAGCAGATGTTACTAAGCCTATCAGCAGAAGCTAACCCAGAAATGTAAACAGTAGCCCATTGTTGTTTCTTGCACAGAGGGCAAACATCTGCTCAAAATTCTCAAAACAGTGAGGCATAGTGCAGAAGCCTGTGGTGTTTCCTCGGCAAGAAAATAGTTGATTCAAATATTGCATTTACTGTGTTGCAGAGGCAGCAAAGCCAGGCAGAATATATATATATATATATATATATATATATGTATATATATATATATATATATATATATATATATATATATATAATTGATATATATATATATATATATATATATATATATATATATATATATATATATATATATATGTATATATATATATATATATATATATAATTGATAAAAGGAAAATTCCAGTCTTCAAAGTGCATTTTACTATTAGAGGAAAGATCTATCGTATTATTGCAAATATGGATAATAGTAGACTGGATTTTACAATAAGTATTGCACATAATCTGCATCTTTGTAGTCTACAGTTTCAGTTCACTTATTACACTTAAAGTTCTCTTATTAACTTAAAACGTAAAGCTGTCAGTAACCTGTATAGCAGCATCTCATGCACATTTATTACTGTTACTATGCACGAGCACACCAACATCATATATTCACCTGTACTTTGTGTCCTTTTTTCTCAGGTCCTTGCAGTTTGGTTTGGACAGCAAGTTGATCCCTTTTTTCAACTAAATGACTTGAAATAGCTTGCAGTACATTTATTTAACTGTTATTGTGTGTTTTTGTTAGTGTGATAAAAACAATAGCTGATATTACTTGTTTTATGTGTTGTTTAGTTCTTAGTATACTTGTAAGTATGTGTTGTTTAATTCTCAGAAACAATAGCTGGCAATACTTATTATTTGTCAGGGAGAAAGATGGAGTGGACATTCAAAAACAAATAGTACAGTGTGTTTCGGAAAATAGCATGGTAAGTGCTGATGCACAGTGACAGGGGTGAGTCAGGGACAGACATTACACAACCATGCCTCAGAAAAATTAGCATAGTATGTATCGTATGCTAAAGACTTTATAATGGCATGCAGATGCATGTCGACATGCTGATGACAGATATCATGTATACTAATTTGGAAATAAATATATTAATGCAATTCAGAAACATTACAAAATCAACATTATGAGCGGCAGTGATCAGCTATTCAGAATGTAAGGACTTTATGGAGTATCCAAGGATACAAGGAGTTCCATCTGCAGTAGATGAATAGCTTGTGTTAGTGACCACCTTCAGAGTCAGTGTCCATGATGTTGTACATCACTGCATTCTGTGTTGCAGAATGATTTGCCAGTGGCTAACATACCATCATCTCCACAACCTTGGACACTGTCGACTGTTGCTGTGTGGACACAGTCACCATATGGGATTTAGTAGACATGTACCTTCCTAACACAGAAATCGGGGACACGCATGGAATGTCTTTCCCCAATGTACATACAGGTGCACATACCATTAACCATACTCACTGTGGGGGCCTTTTACCAGATGACAGGTGACACTATAGGAGTTTTGGAAGTGCCAGCCTCGCAAATCTTATACCAGTTCCATGATGTGTTGCAGCAGCTTATATAGGGGCATCACCGCAACCATATGGGAATTCTGTGACATAGCCCATTTTCCTGAGTTTCTGGGAGACATTAGCTGCACCCACATTGTTATCAAGGCAAAAACTGCTCCATATGGCATTGGGTATGTCAAAGGGAAGGACATCCACTCAAACAACTGTCAGGTGGTATGCTATGTGCAGGATATTATATGCAGTGTGTCTCTGCAACTTCCAGGAAGTTCCCATGACTCTCATACCTGTCACAACATGTGCAATCTATACCAGCAATTTGTGTTGGGTGACTTTCTAAAGGTCATCTAATTGGAATGTGTATATATTGCCACCTATACAGTTTCCAAAATTCAGGTCACATATAAACACAGGTAGCAGACCACTTATAATGGTTGCCACTGATGTTTGTTGCAGGTGATATTGGTATACCTTGGAACCATGGCTTATGATCCCACTCACAGCCCCCATACCACAGTGGAGATGACATATAGCACCACATTGCCACAGACACATAAACCTGTTGAATGTATGCTCAGAGTGCTTAATTCTTGCTTCTTCTGCTTGAATACATATGATGACACACTGCAGTATACTCTAAACCACTCTACATTATATGTTGCTCTGAAAAAAGTTACAGTGTGGGGACATCATTGGACTGCTATACATATCTATGGCTGAAGCAGAGGGAAGAACCGGGTGAGATGATGCTGGAAGAATCAACTGAAGTGGTAGCCCACAGGAGCCAAATGTGGGTGTACTACATCATGGCAGCAGTGAACAGGTGACATCTGGTCCATATCTATGAGTCATGACAAGCCAAACACAGAATAAAACTGATTATGTAATAATACAGCTAGGGTCTGCAGTACAGTGCATTGACTGGCCATGCTGTACATCAGAAATTACCATACCCCCCTAGGCAAGAAAGGTGGGCAGGGCACACTTATCATCATTTGCATAAGTGGGGTGGGATAGAATGACAAGGAACAGAATTGTGGGTGCAATACCCAGACACACAGCAAGGAAGATGGGGGATTCAGGAAGAGGGAGGATTCAGAGATACATACTGCACAACTGCGCTACAGGAGAAACAGCATAGTATGTATGGAATGATAATGGCTGCATAATACCATGCAAATGCTTGTCAGTATTTTTTTGAGAACCATCACATATGCAAATAAGGAAATCAAATATGGCAATGTAATTCAGAAATATTATAAAATGAACATAAAAAGCAGCGGTGATGAGCTATTCTGCACACAAGGATTTTATGGTGTATCCAGTAATGGTGTCTAACTTCTGTGGGTGGAATGATGGTTGGGTGTACCACGTGGCCCTGTTATATCAGGAATGGAAGGATCCTGTCCAAGGGATAGAATACAATGTCTGTAGCATATACAAGCATCTTGCTGTGGCCACCCCATATGTTGCTCCAGTAGATGGTTGGCATCCATGACCCTGTAAATAGGCATGAGTACATGTTTATCACAGGAAGGACTACAGAGTTCTGTGATGGTGTTGATCTTCACTATCCTAATTGGCTTGCCCAGTGGGATGTGCCTATGATGGAGCCTGAAGATCATCAACCACAACATGGAAATGTTCAAACTCAAGGACAGAGACAGTCATGGACAGTGTGAACAGTGAAGCTGTTTCTAGAATGGACTGATGCCAAGGCTAACAATCACCTACTCTCCTATTACCTGTGCTAGATGTATGCATATCTGAGGAAGTTTGGGCCTCTGATACCATCTGTAATGGTGACACCTGCATAGCTGAATAGGGATGACATGGACAGGACATTCTACATTGAGCACAGGAGGTATCATCCCACCCCTCAAACATCATCTCAGGTGTGGATGATGTGATTGTGCCATCCTCTGTTACCATTGTTGATGGTGCCACTATCACTGGACTATCCCATACGTATGATGCCATCATACTCAGAAACTAGTGAACCACTGACATCAGGCATGTTCAAACATGTTGTGTCAGATCTTCTCCCAGTGGAACCTGTGAATGCATACAAATAACTTATGTGTGTCAATGGTGTACCACATCTGTGACTCCCATATATATATATAGCCTATGGACATACATACCTTGTGGTGCAGTTTCTCCCTTTTGTAGCGCCAATGTCTCTGTATGACAGATATGCTTTATGTGTTCGTTTGAGTAAACTGCAGAGCTGAACATCACTGTTCAACAGGAATGCTATGAATATCCTGATGCATCACCTACAGCCACTCAAGCAGTCATCTTCAGCCTGGTTCTCCACATCCAAGCCACCAGGTATGTAGGTATGAGTGTTCATAAGTTCATAGGTTCATAGGTAGGTACTAGGCTATCTGCCGGAGGGCCTACATAAGCCTAGCCAACAAGGTTCCCTGGCTTACGCCACCCAAGAAAGTTATTTTCTTGTGCCACTGTCGAGCAGAGACACAGAAGTGATCCCTGGGGTGTATTTCCTATATCCCATCCACTCATCAAGATTTTTCTTGAAGAGTGCTAATTAAGAACTTTGCTTGACATAGATGTTCCAGAGTATGGGAAGTCTCTGGGACAGGAATCTATCCCTCCAGCATGTCCTGCTTCTTGTGGTGACAAGGTTTAGGTCCCTAGAGAGTGTAGCTCGGAGGGATTGGGATTTCTTTAGGTGTAGCATGTCCAACAGCTCTGGGTTTGACATAGCTTTATATGTTAGGCAGAGACCTCAGAGTAGGCAATATGCTACGGAATAAAGCTGGAGTTGTTTGAGACGGTCAGTGTAGGGCATCTGTTTGAGGCCAGTAATCCTGTTTGTGAGGTACTTCTGTGGCCTTTTCAGCTGCTGCAAATGTCTTGTGAGGTACATTCCAAAAGGGGCATTGTACTCTATAATGGGTCTAATGAGTGTCAAGTAGAGGGGAACAATGACCTCTTTTTTCCTGGATGAGAACGGTTTTATGATGAGGTTTGCCACGTAGAAGGACTTCCTGACTACTGTGGCGATGTGACTATCAAAGGACAGACTACTGTCCACCTGGGTCCCAAGGTCTCTTATCACACATTCGGTGTTAAGTAGACTGCTTCATTGCATCATCCTCCCTGCTGAGAGATTCCAGGAATTCCTTCACCTCTGTGAAACACCTGCAAATGAGTGTTCCACCCCCAGTGCTTGGTCCTATGCCTTGACCTTGGCATGCAGTAACATATCAGAAATCCAGAGACACACCTGTATTTTTCCTATTATGGCCACCCACTGCATTTATGTCTTACACTCTTCACTGTCACACCTGGTTCCAGAAGGCATTGTCTGTTTGGCCTATCTGAAGGATATGCATGTCATATGTACGCAGGCCCTGTAGTAGCTCCTTCATCTCCTATGTAGTTAAACATTTGCAGCTGTTGCCATTCCTTCGGTCTCATAATAAGACCATCCATCCAGCTAAAGCTGATTCAGTACTGTCCCAGACCCCTTTTGGTGACCATAGCCCTGTTTGCTACTATTATGTAACCATTCCAACACAGTGTTGCAAATGTAGTATGGCAGCAGTGGACATGTTAGCCAAGCTTCCTCTCCATCAGATGGGTGGACAGCACAATCTGTACTGTGAGTGCTGGAGGCCTCCTATCCCCTCTAGCACATTATGTGGTTCAGGTTCATATGGTACATTGTGAACCTTATACAGTAGGAAAGTGACCAGACATGACCATGTCCCCTGTGCCTTATGAGGTTGAGCCACCCCGGCAAGATTGGAACCTCTCCTGCTATATCCACGTGCCCTGTCAGTCAGGTTGCCATCTAAAGCATGTCAGTTCACTGTCATGCTCTGTGCAGTGTTATTCTCATACAGTCCCCTGCACAGGTACTTACTCTGTGTTCTTATTCACCTTTGTATGCTCACTGTAGTCTGGAGGTCTGTTAATAGTAGTTCTGCCTGCTGTTAGCTCATCTATAAGATAATACACTGTGAAATCTACTATATTGTGATTCTTTAAGTTGCTACTTGTAAAATGGTCACCTGAAATATGGTGACCATGTTTTTTGCCACCCTAAAAGGGGCCTCATAATACAGTAATTATGCTAAGGAGGTAATTTAATTGTCATCTCTGAACTGCAGCTATAGCACAATGTGTTGTTAGCTATAATGAGTGATATGATGCTCATGTTTAACCAGTCCTAAGTTGAAAACTAATGTAGGTATGCATGAGTACACAAGTGCAAAGCCTGATATTTTTGCTGACATTCTGCATCATGCTACTGTATATATGTTGTTCTACTACGTAACTCTATGTGACCCACTGATGTGCATCACATGGTATCCAGTATGTATGCCTGTGCACAGCAGGCTACCATTCTCCTCTTGATTTAGGCCTAGAGGGTAGACATGATCTCTCCAGGCATGGAGTGTAAGATGTTTTTTTCACATGGTGCCCAGGGATCATAGGGCATGCCTGTTGAGGAAGTATGGGACTAGTGTCAATAAACTGAAGGCATTTACACTGAATGCCATTTAATTGAAAATACATTGCCATCAAATTACTCTTGGCAATTTTTACAAATCTCCTTTTCTTTTCTTTTTGCAGGGAGCAAGCCCCCTCTTCACTCCCCATTTGAGAGGGCACCCCTATACCCCTAAATTATATATGGCGACACCAATGTTGTGCAACAGCAGGGAAAAATGCAACCTCAAAGATTGCTAAAAATGTTTTCAGCTGTGTCTATTTCACTGAATGATATTCAACATAAATGCCTTTGGTAGCTCATCTGTATCCCATATGAGAATACAGTCACATGAGGGCGTACAAATTTGATTCCTGGCACCAGCTTGCCAGGCATTAGCTGATGCCACTGGCATCATCTGCTCTGGTGAGCAGAGCAGGCACAAATATAGTGAACTGCAGAGGTGCCACCCAGCTCTTCTCTGCCACTGGACATTAGGCCTGGTACATGTAGCTGTAATTGCTGTTAGTTGTCATGGATATGCCATTCTGATTACCGTTTGTTTTATATTTTCCAGTGGCCCAGGAGAAAACTGGCAAAAAGGATGTTTTGTAAAAGAAGGTGAGACAGATTATCCAAGTGGAGGGGTAAATATAATGTATTACTGGCAGTACTACACTATTTTAATTATGTGTACCACAGATTAATAATCTGTAGTTTATTTTCTCTATCTCTCACTCACTCTCTCTCCTTTGCTTTGTTGTTTTGTTTTTTTCCCTCCATTTATTTATTTTTCTAAACAATTAGTCGTGGTGCAGGCTATGGTGAAGGAGAAATCACTGTGATCACCAGCAGTCCCCAGATCTGCATCTCTACAGGATCATGAAGGTCATCTAGTGGAAGATGATCAGTAAGACACATTGGTGGCCTCCATGTCCACCTTTCAGGAAATGTTGAAGATTCTTTATATCTGTGAGTGGTGTGGAGGGGTCATCCTGGGTCACCCATCAGAAGGTGTGTCTGCTGATGAGGACCAAGGTGAAATGGCAACTTTTGCTTGCACTGGCAATCTGAAGCACTTCCTTCTTTGGCTCACTGAGTTGCATGGCTGACCAACCCCATCCATCATGCCACCAAAGGTTGTGCCTGCTCATGATGTCACCCATATAGATAACTGCCATCTGTGTGGGTACTGCATTGAGCTAGTCTGGCAGGTCCTACTTACTACTTCCTATCTCCCAAACATTGTGTTCCCCCATTCTTATGTGTTATTCCTTGTCCCCTATGTGTAGTTCACTCCTCTCCATGACCAGTTGTTCACCTTCTATCACTTTGCATAAGTCCATTGTTGCCCCTGCCTTTTGTGTCACTACCTTTTCATCAGTCTTTGTCTGCATTATGTTTATTTGTCTGCCTCTGCTACCTTCTCAATGGCTCAGGTCGATCAGCTGAAGGAAATTTCAGTGAATGTAAACAAATTGAAAACCAGGGCTCCCTGCACCCCTCGCCACCAACACTTATATATGCCAACTTCTAGGTAATACAAAAGTGGAAAAAAAAAAGCAAACTCCACTGTCGGCAAAAGTAGTTCTGGCAAACAGTACTTGCTCTTTTTGTGTTCTCTGAAACTACATTTGTCCACATGACATGTTCCTTTTTTTCTATACATTCCATCCTACAGCACTTTCCCCTTGTTACCTACTCTATTTACCCTTCTTCTTAAAGAAGAAAGAGGGCACCTACCACACAGAAAAGTACACCCTTCTTCCCTCCACCCATCTTCCCTTCCAGATATCCTTCTCTGTGTTCCTCTGCTTACCCTTTCTCCTTTCTGCCTGCACTATCTCCCCCTTTCTACCCCATTTACGTGGCAAAATGACTTGGTACCTTTCTGTGGTGCCCTTGTGTCGGGGAGCCATATCACCAGTGTCGCAGCTACGAGGCAGTGTAGTGTGCATGTGATTGCACATAGCACCTTGCACTCCACCTACTGATGCTTTCCCTTAGCTAACATGACCGATCATATCTTAGTCATTCCAGCAATATTGTTGATGCCATTATTACAGTTCTGCAGTTTCATTATGCTGCGCTGGCCCTGGCATGACAGTGCTGTGCCTGCACTCGTGCATGCCTAATCCACGTTAGGCTGAGTCATGGTGAAGTCAACATTCTGTTTAGTAAGACATGATGATACTTTTTCTCTGAATATCCCCGGCAGATTGTTGTTACACTGCTCTATGATGATTTCAGTGTTCTTTACAGAATACTCTGTTATGGTTTCCTTTTGTCAGAACTCAGGTTAAGCGATGATTGTTAAGCTTCCTTACAGTATCTTCTAATTGTACTAATGAAACTTGCTTTGTTTTTGCCACTGATAGCTTGAACTTCAGCTTTGTGTATTTTAATTTTATTTTTCACTCATTATTCATTTTATTTATTTATTTATTACACTTAGATGAAGTATTTGGAATTGCTCCTATGCACAAAATTAGTCAACAGAAAATGAATAACAAAAAAATATAAAATGTGATGATATGCATTAGTCTGATGGTCCAGCCACTTCAGAATTCTTGAGATGAAAGGAGACTTTGCTAATACATTTTTTTTTTTGCAACTGAACAAGTGTCTTGCACTATTTAAACTGGTATGGCAATTTTGTATTTCTTTTTGCCAGAGTAAAACAGCAGCACTACAAATTATTGCTTTGCACAGAGCAGGCTTCTGTTTTAACCAGACACATAGTTAAAGGAAGATTTAAAAGTCATGTCTGCTTCCAGGTTACAAAATAAGTTGTTATGGTGAAGGGACTACTTTTTATTCTGAGTGTCCAGATACTTATAACTACTGAGTTCTGGTGATCAGTTATGCTGATTTTTCACATAAATGGACTTGTTATAGCAATGGAGAAACAACAGCATTTGTAATAGAGAGAGTTTCAACTGACTGATATATACCCAACCTGCCCTGGTTCTATGGTACTGATCCTGTGTTCACAGTGGTTTCATGGTACTTATGCTGTAGCTACAGTGGTTCCATGGTACTAACTGACCCTGTACCTGTAATGGGTCCATGGTACTTACCCTTTGCCTGGAACGCACCTCTACCTGCACTAATTCCATGGTATTAACCCTCTGCCTGAACTTTTTCTATGGTAATATCCCTTAGTCTAAAGTGGTTGCAAAATAATGATTCTCTGTCAAAACTGATTCCATGCTACCCTTTATATGCAGTGATTCCATGGTACTGACTCGTTACCCATAGTGGTTCCATGGTACTAATCCAGGGTCTGTACTGGTTCCATGGTACTAACCCTCTACCTGTACTGGTTCCATTCTACTGACCCAGTACCTATAACAGTTAATTGGCACTGACTCTGTATCTACAGTAGTTCCGTGGCACTGATCCTGTGTCTGTACTTGTTCCATATTAGTGACCCTTTACCTATAATAGTTACATGGTACTTATCCTCTACCTAAACTGATTCCATGCTACTGACCATGTACATGCACTGGTTCCATGGTATTTATCTGTATGCAGTGGTTTTGTGCTGCTGATTCCATACCTGAATAGATTACATGTTCTTATCCCATACCCAAACTACTGACCCTGTGCTTCTACTGACTCCATATTTGTAGCACTCTGCCTGCAATAGATTACAGAGCCATGGACCCAGCAGAGTTGTTTTAGGTGTACAACCAAGTCTTCAGCACTTTGCTGAAAATCCTGGTTCATGCCATGTGTGACCAGCCCACATGATTCCATGTGAATCATGGTTTGACTTTAAGTACCACAAGCTTGGGAGAAGTCATCCTAGCCCCATGCCATCTATGACCATTCCACATGACTCCACGTGAGTCATGGTTTGATTCAGATTCCCAGTAGCTTATGCGGACTGATTAAAAGTGGAGTGCAGATAGCAACACATTGGTCTGCCCAAGGACATGCTGTTATGCTGGGTAACTGTTTTTCTGTATACAAGGAAGAGCTTTATTGGAAGAAATCATTTTATGTGTCTCATGAGCTCTCTGCTTTGGTAAATACACCAGCGAAACTCCTCCAGGTGGTGGTCAGGATGTGCAGACCAGCCCACCATGCCACCAGGGAAGTTTTGTGTAATAAAGAGGTTATTTTAGCTGCTTGATAGTCTACTGCCAAGTATATGCTAATTAGATCAGACAAAAAAACAGGGTGCACACTTGGATCACTTCCATGGTTGCACTTGAATCATTTCCGTGTTCCTCAGGAAGTTTCACTGCTGTGGAACTTGGGTGAATTTTCACTACTAGATTTA
The DNA here is from genome assembly GCF_019279795.1 of Protopterus annectens. Lineage (NCBI taxonomy): Eukaryota > Metazoa > Chordata > Ceratodontiformes > Protopteridae > Protopterus > Protopterus annectens. Next base: position 574,230,897 of record NC_056746.1, read on the forward strand.
AGATGATTTTCTCTCTCTGTAATTTTCAGTATGCTGACTGCTACCAGTGGGCTGGACCCTTGTCCTATTAGGCTAGTTCTCAGCTATCCAGAGGTTCATGACCTAGTCTTGTAACAGATTATCTTTGCCTTGATTACAGATGGAGTGTTTCCAGCAAATTTGAAGAAGTTGTTGATTAGTCCCATACTGAATGAGGCTGGTTTAGTTTCTGACGATCTGGATAGCTACCAACCAATGTTAAACCTTCCATTTGTGGGTGAGATCCTTTTGAAGGTGCCTTATGCTCAACTGGCTACTCACACAAGCTGTAATCACATCAGAGATCCATTCCAATCTGTTTTTTCATCAATATACAGTGATTAGATAAGTCTGAATGAGGGTTTTAATGGCTTTGTCATAGTGATGAATCAGTCATCACTCATTTCTGGTCCTACGTGATCTTTCATCTGCTTTTTATATGGTTGACTATGCCATCTTATTGGCTCAGTTAAAGCATTACATTGACATCACTTTTCCTGTCTCTGACTGGTTCACCTCCTACGTCTCTGGAGAAAGACAGAGAAAGGTCTATGTTTCTTACTGTCTTGACTGTGATGATCCAGAGAGTTAATACTTATTTACTTTTCACTGTGTAAATGCTTCCTTTTAGTAATGCTATTTATAAGAGAGGATTGTGTTATTATTATTATTATTATTATTATTATTATTATTAACCTATTTATTGACCAGGCATGCCCACTGGACAACTTGTCCCTTTTCAGTGGCAATCCAGGAACATTGTTTGGTTAAGTGGCTTATTCACAGTCACACAATAGGGAAGTAAAGGTAGACGAAATTAAACCTTGCACCCTGGGCACAAGACATTTAGTCTTCCATGCTAACTTTAAGACTATGCTATGCACTGCTGTGCTGAAGATATGCAACTGTACTTCTACTTTTCCTCAGGAACTGAATCTCAGGAAACTTATACAAGACTTTGAATGCCTCCATGATTGGATAGCTACTAATCAGCTGAAAATGAACACATCTAAGGCAGTTACAGTAGCCATTGATGCCACTCTTGGGTAGTTTCTATCACTGATTTTATCCTCTAGTATCACCATGGTGACAAACTCTAGTTAATGATAAAGGTGAATAACTGTGGGTCATTACCGATGACAAGTTTGCACTAAAGGACCAGACTTCAGCCCATCTAATTTTCATATCACCATCTCAGGTATGTCTCCCTCATCAAACACCTTATTCTTTATGTACATCTCACTGCTGCAGTACATGCCCTGGTCTCCTCCCACTTGGACTGTTTTAACACTGTATATCTGGGGCTTGATATCTAGTTACCAAAATGGAGTTGTGCTGGTTTCCTATCAGGCTGAGTGAAACCTACAATGTTATTATCCTTCTACATGGCCTGGGTCTTCCCTTTTACAGGTCTGATATTGGTCTTCTCACTCCCATATTCAGCCTCCCAAGGGCTGCTGGCACTCTACTATACTTGTTCGATGTTACTGCCACTCTGCTACACTGAATCCATGGAACTGGTCCTGTAGCTACACTAGTTCCATGATTCTGACCCTCTGCTTGCACTACTTCAATGGTACTGGCTCTGTACCCACACTGGTTCCATGGTATTGACCCTCTGCTTGCCCTAGTTCCATGGTACTGTCCCTATACTTGCACTGGTTTCCTGATGCTTACCCTCTGCCTGAAGTGGCTCCATGATACTGGTTCCATACTTGCACTGTTGTAGGTTAGTGACCCTCCACCTGCAATGGCTTGAATATTGGTAACCCTGCGGCTGCTCTAAAAGTATCGACTGTATTGTACAGATGAATTACCAGCACAGACCAGGCACTGAACATTAACAGTGAGCATGCCATTGAACAGAAAAAGGCTGCTTTGTGACACTTTAGCAGGAAGCTTATTTGGCTTCATAGGTTCATAGGTTCATAGGTGTGTACTAGGCTAATGGCCCTGGAGCCTTTACAAGCCTAGTCCATAGGATTACCCTGGCATGGTGCCACCCGACCTTAGTTCCTAGTGCATCTGTCGAGTAGAGCCACTGGAGTGATTCCTGTGCAGAATTTTCTATTTCCCATCCAGTTATCAAGATTTCTCTTGAAGAGGGCCAGTGATGTGCTGTGCTTGGCATGTATGGGAAGTCTATTCCGTAGCATTGGCAGTCTCTGGGTTATGAACCTGTCCCTCCAGCATGTTCTGTTGATTGTGGTAATGAGGTTAAGGTCTCTGGAGTATGTGGTGCAGAGGGATTGGGATTTCTTTAGATGTAGCATTTTTAACAGAGGGTTTGGTCAGACATGGGTTTGTAAGTCAAGCAGAGATCGCCTCTAAGTAGGCGATATGAGACAGAGAATAGTTTGAGTTTTTTTGTGTCTGTCCATATAGGACAAGTGTTTAAGGCCTAGGATCCTCTTTGTGAGGTACTTTTGCAGCCTCTCCATTTGTTGCAGGTGTCTAGTGAGGTACATGCCAAATGGGGCATTGTACTCGATGACTGGCCTAATGAGGGAAAGGTAGAGGGAGACAATGACCTCTTTCTTCCTGGATGCAAAACCTTTAGTAATGAGATGTGCCACATAGAAGGACTTTCTGACCACAGTGGCAATGTGGTGATCAAAACAGAGGTTGCTGTCAACTTGCATTCCTAGATCTCTTATAATGCCTTCTGTATTCAGTGGACTACCATCAATGTGGTAATTCAAGGGAACCAGGTTTTTGCTGAGGGGGATGATGACACATCGTTTTGGCATTGAGCTTAAGGTCATGGTTCTGACACCAATCGCTGGTCTCACTGAGGTCTTTCTGTAGGATGTCAACATCACTTGGGGAGTTAATAATAGCTCCCAACTTGCAATCGTCTGCAAACTTTGTCAGCCAGAGTCCCTTCATGTTGACCTCGACTTGAGAGTAGATACCAAACAGGAGAGGACCCAGGACCGAACCCTGTGGGACTCCACTCATGACTGGCTGACAGTCTGACTTGGAGTCAGCCACTTTCGCACTGTGGGTTTTATCTGTTGGCTCGGTATAGGAGGTACCATTGTGCAGTAGCTCAGAGCAGGAATTACTTTCATTTTAACAATGTGTCTTTAGGTAAAGTAAATGAACGGCTGAGAGATAGTTTCTTTATCTCTGTCTAAACATAAAGTGGATGAGGCTGTAACGTGATAAGCACAGCTCCATGAACTGCAACTCACTGACTTCTGTTTCTCATTGAAAATCACTGCCAGAGATGTTTCTGTTGGTGTGCCATTTGTGCCATTTGGTCAAGGCTTTTAACATGCCTGTTTCAACTTGTCCTAGCCTACATCATGCATTATTTGATTATTCTTACTAGAACTCTGAGAAACATGCCAAAACTATGGTCAGCCCAGCTCAGATGGCCTTTGTCCTGTGTTCCTCTTAGTACATGGCATTTTTATTACCAAGTCTGTGAGGTACATTATAAAACTTCCCTTACATCAGTAATATTCCCTGAGCTATTTAAAATAGCCTATATCATACATTTCCAAATGAAAGATCAAAAATGTCATGAAATACAACCAGTTTAATTTCTCAAACCATCAACTAAATTTCTTGAGAAGCTGCAGCAATACAAATAAAAGCCCAGACTGAATCTTCAGGTTTGATTTGAGATTCCCAATATGGTTTTCACAAGGAACACAATACTGCAACTGCCCTATCAACATTCGGTAAACAGATATTCCCAGACAATGGGAGTAGATGACCGAACAGGTATACTGTTTGTATACTTGTTCAAAGCCTTCCATTCAGATAATAACAAAAAGTGTTAAGGGAGCATTTACTATATGGTTTGAGTATAGCTGCACTAAAGTGGGTTTCAAGCAATTTACACAACATATCCTTCGAAATTCCTATCAAATATTGTCAAATGCAGTCACACGCAGTGATGTCTGCTGATTCCATATTTCCTTTGCTAGACATGCTACTGGACATTCTTATAACACAAAATTCTTTTTGGACAATATGAGATTTGGGTACTGTGCCCTGAATAAATGCTGGTTTATATTATCCTTAGACTACACTACATTCTGGAATATAAGTACATCAAATGTTAGAGAAAAAACTAAACTGTATACACCTATGCCTTAGATAGGTATATTTGCATAATCAAAATCAAAGAATGTCTCAATTAGTATCCAGCAAGTCAACTAATAAAACCTGGGAGTGAGGTATAGAGTTTAAAAGCCAAACTAATGTATTCCAAATAATAATTTTTTGCTGGTTTAATATTTGCATAATCTCAACATTAAACAATGCACTGAGACATTATAATACATCACGCTGGTGACCCATGCAGGACTTTCTCCAAATGGCAATGAGATTGAAGAAGTTTCAGTTTTCTGTTTGAGCAGTTATTCCAGGACAAGATCTTCCATGCTGTAACTACCCCAGTCAAGATGGCATTTCTGTGAATTTGTGGAGAGTACCAGTTAATTAGCATAGTCTAAGGTTTGAATTGGTGCAAGCCAAGTTTGCTGTTTAGAGTGTAACTGGTTCAGGGTTTAGTATTCAGGTTTGTGGAAGCACATTATGGCAAACTTTACTTGAGGTTCTATGCAAAAGATAACAGCATGTAAACATAAGTCTGAGTAAACCTTGCCCTCCCTTACTACCTCCGCTGTCTTTTTCCAGACACCAGCCATTGATTGATTGATTGATTGATTGATTGATTCATTCATTCATTCACTCATTCATTTATTCATCATAACTTCCAATGTACTATGATTAGCAGGGAATGCTATCATTTCATAGATTTCATTACTTATTTTTCTGTTTGGATGTATGAGGTATTAATTGTAGCACAGATTATTTTTTCTGCATGTTTTATTTTAAGGATTGTAATTTACTACCAGTATTTTCTGAACATCAGTGTGCCTGGTTTCTGTTCACAGATTGTAAGTAGCTTCTGTGCAAATTCCTTGAAAAGATGAAAACAAAGTCTAAAGGAAACAAATATCGAGTTTCTCTGGTCAACAGCGAAAGCCTTTGTTCTGAATTAAACGCCAGTGTGGAAGAAGGATCAATACAGACTAAAGGGCTGAGACAGAGGTGTAAAAGGCAAACGACAGAAAACAGCACAGGCAGTGCTGTCACAACAAAGAGAAAGAAGTTACGTTTGAGCACCAAAGAGCACACTCTGAGAAGGCTGGAAAGCAATGAGCGTGAAAGGCAACGGATGCACAAACTAAATAATGCTTTTGAAGCACTTCGAGAAGTAATTCCTCATGTTACAGCAGAAAAAAAGCTTTCCAAAATCGAGACACTTACTCTAGCAAAGAATTACATTAAATCTCTAACTGCCACTGTGCTTGCAATGTCCAGTGGGCATTTTCCTGCAGTGCAAGAAGAAACTCCTACCAATGGCTCAAAGCTGTATCAGCACTATCAGCAACAGCGGGGTGAGGACAGCAGTGAATACATACCAAAATACTCCACTCCAATGCACAAATTCAGACTTGGTAGTTGATATTACAGTGAATAAATATATTTTTAGTGTTAAAAACTGTTACTTGAGGGGTGAAAAGAATTCAGACTTGTATAGAAAGTCATCTCTGAAAAGCATAAATATTGCACATTAAAAAAAAAGTTGTATTTCAAATAAAGTACCCTGACAATGGAGGAGGATGAACCCAAACTCAGGTTTTATATACTTTTATAAAAAAGTAAGCCTATTGGTTTGATCAGAGCAATTCTGTTTATGGAGGACCTAACAAACATTCAGCCTGTGAGTGTGTTTAAGTAGAAAAAAGTACAGGTATTTGTGCTGTAGCGTGTACACTTCATATTAGTGTGTCTGAATTGCTGCATTGTCATGTACAAGGTTTCATTTGCATCCATCTCTGTACCTTGTGTTTGCTCACCTCACCGATAACAAGTGCTTTATTTTGTTTTACAGCTCCTACTACTTGTTCATCCATCCAGTGCCTTCTTAACAACCATTGCTCAAAACTGCAAAGCGAAATGCAGACTCCATTCCACTTAAGCTCCATGATAGTTTGTTTCAACATCTGACCAAAACAGAACACAGAAGATATATTTGTGATCAGAGGTCAGCTAGTGCTCCACATAACAAGTGGGCTGGCTGGGGGTGGGGGAATAAGACTGAACAACGTAGGGCTTTCAGGGAAGGGGGACAAGATTGTACTGTTGTGTTTGCTGTCTGGTGGAGACGAGAGAGATACCAATAAGCTAAATGTTAGTTTGAGGATAGATTTATTGCCAGTGTTTGCATTATTGGACAGTGTTGTAAGTATGCTGACATCATCACACCCTTATCCGTAAATCACAAAAGAGTTAGCTGCATAATGAAATGCCTCTTGTCTACAATACAGTACTATTGTCAGTGTCACAACCTTTGCCCCATGATGGCACAGTCTAGCCCTGATAACCTCTACGGCTGCCCCCTGGAGGGGGGAAGACCCACCTCAGTTATGGGTTAAACAGGGAATGTCACTGTCATGACAGCAGAAGTGGGTAGGGGAGTACACTGGTTAGCAAGAGAGATCTAAAACAAACAAACAAGCAAACAAATGGTTAAATATATTGACCAAAAAATTCATTAATTCTACAATTACCTGATTTATTAACAGGAAAACTATCATGTTACTCAGTGGGAGCCAGGCTGAGAGTAACCCCAGATAGGAGGCCTGTCTGTTGCAGGATGCATACAACTACTCATAGATGGCTCATGCAACTACAGGAAATTAGGAAGCTCATCAGTTTACCTTTAGCATGTTATTATGATCGGACTGGGAGAGGATACAGGAGTCCCATATGAATACAGGTAGGATACACAGACCACACAGAGAGATCCCAAACTGAGAACTAAACTGGAAAACTAAGCACTATGAGACAGCAGTGCTAACTGCAGAGCCACCCAAGATCCTATATGAAATATTGGCTCATTTATGCATACTGACTGCATTTCATAGGATTGCATCACTTTTTGGTGAACTATGCTGTGTGTAAAAATGCATGTGTTGGTTACACTAAAATCATTCCTTCAAATCCTGTTAACTGCAGATCTGATTTACTACTGATCATTCCAGGCAATTAAGTGATGGATTTCTTTGTATTATTTTCTAGATTAAAAAGTTACAATATACTTTACATACAAATAAAATATATTTTACCTTGTACATTTGTAAGCTATACTATTTTTAACATAACACATTTTGAAAGTACACTTAGTACATTTTTATGGTGGCTGTCCCAATATGGTCAACTGGATATGCTGCTGTCGTCAGTGCATGTTGGAATGGTACAATAATTTGAAGAGATAAGTTGTAGACACATAATGACATAGATGGAGACAAGCAATATAGTGACTTGAAGGAGAGAAGTGAACTGGAGGGGAGAGATCACTCTGACGTGGAGGACAGAAGTGGTAGGGAGACTGAAGTAGATGGAATAAGTGACAGGCACACTAACATGGAGGGGGGACATGCATTACTGCCAGTGATGAACATGACACTATTTACATCACTCTGGAAGCAGGCTAAGGTGCCTGTAGATAAGGAGGCACCTTAACCCTGAAGGTAACGCTCTTACCTCATAGCTCAGGACTAGCATTTAGCCAATCAACTGCAGCTGAGTACTGTATGTATGGTATAGCAAGAGACATGGGGAAAAGAACTTAATATTTACACATGCAGCACAGTGCATGGGACATTTGTGCAGTCATTCCTTATGAAAATTACTCTGCATATGTATCAATGCATGTGATTAATCAAGGAAACACGCAGAGAGGAAGGTAACATCAGTGGGAAATGACACTAGTTAGTAGCTGACAACATAAAACTGTACATGTTGTAACTCAAAATGGAGATTCCCACAAGAAATGTTAAGAATTAAACAAAGTGACTGATGAGCTGAAACAAATTCTCATCCTTAAGAGAGCTGGTGGGATAATAGCTGACATTATAGAAATGCATGTTTAAGAATCTGGTCTTCCCTATTTGGATATTGAATAATTCTTTTCAAAAATCTTCCTTCATGAATACATGCTGCTAGAACATGATAAGCAGAAGGTTCCAGCTGAGAAAACAAGCAGAATACTCCTGGTTTGTGCATTTCTTGGTCTGCAAAGCATACAGAAGTTCAGGAAGTGGTATGCAATCTGTACTGCCATGTACTGTAGCTTCTGGATTCTGTGCTCTGCAGAGTGTACAAGGGTACAGGTCAAACTTTGTGGCATGCACAGTTATATGCTGTAATTTTTACATCCTGTGCTCTAAAGAGTGCATACAGATGCAGAAGAAGGAATGCTTATCTACTGTGATGCCACTTCTGGGATGGTACTTCAAACTGGCTAATTCCCCCACATAATGTTGGCTAAATAGGGATGAGACAAGGATATGTTAATAATGCCAAGACTCAGTCTGCCCATACTGAGAGGAGATAATGTGAATCCATAAAATTCTATATTAATAAGTACTTGATTAGTCCTATCCTTAATTAGGGTACAATTTCTTGTAATTCTGAAATAGCTGAAGCTCTGCATGTGAGAAGGGAGAAGTGTTTAAGTTGTTGTGTCTTTTGGCTTTTCCCAGTTAGGGGTCGCCACAGCGGAACTCCGGTCCACTAATGATTGGAAGTAGATTTTTATGTGCTGAGTTGCCAGCCCTGATGCACAACCTTCAACGAAGGTATGCCCATTCACGCATGTCTCCACACAGAAGACGCTCTAGCTGAGAATCGAACAGGACAATGTCTTACTGAGAGGCGACAGAAGTGTTTAAGTGTTTTGTATAATAGTTTTTTCACTGAAAGTGGAATCCATCTTGTTTCAAAATGGATACTGACAGCATAAGCCTCTTGATTTTTTTCTGCTGTCTTGGCATTTCATAAGGTGAAACAACATGGAGGTGTTTACTTCTAACTGTTTTCTGGCCATAACCGGATAGATTAAAAAAATGTGTAAAGGTGACTGCAGTTTCTTTGTTCCAGGAGACAAGACATTGATTGCCTAGTTTCCAATGTATGTGTGTTCTTTTACAATAAAAGAGATATTTCTGCTCTGCTGAACTGTGTTGTATGAATTTATTTTTTACCTTAAGAGTTTGTGCTATTTGAAACTTGGATTTCAAGCCATCTGGGGATTGCTGCAGGTGCATTTCTGTTGTGTCAGCTCTCATTTTATATTCTTTTCACCTTCAGCACTCTGAAATATCTGCAGGTAATTTTTTGTTACATGATTTTGAGTTTTAAAATGATTATTTGTAAGAGAGTTGGCTTTATTTCCTTATTTATGAATGCAAATGTTATCACATTAGTGTGGGCAGTTTTACCATTGTATTGAATTTACTTTTATTTCCAAAGACTTTTTTATTTTGTTTTCATTATAAACATACACAAATTTACATATAACAAATACAATAAAACAATAACAAAACTATTTACAATATTTACATTCATACATGAAAAACAATCATTTTACCCTTGAGAAGTTATCAGCATTTGTTTCAAAAGATTTTCCAGTGTTTGCCATGCTATTTTTTATGAGTAATGTTATGAGTTCTATAACAAATGGTTTGCAGTTCTTTTTTACAAACAACTTTTGCTAAATTAATAAAATCTTTAAACATCAACTCTTGTTTACTTTTCCAGTTCAAATTAATAACGTTTCTGGCAATTGCAAGAATTTACCAGAGTAACTGAATCTGAGATTTAGGTATTACATTAGGTATAGCAACACTGAATAGGATTAGTCAGTTAGAAATATGACAGTTATCAGACAATAAAGTCTTTACAAAATATGTGAAGTATTTCCAGTATTGAACATTTCTACATTCAATGAACATGTGAACCCAGTTGGCCTCTAGTAATTCATCACATTTCCAACATTCTCTTTCACTGTATTTGAGTATAAGATTTATTTTATATGGAGTATAGAAACTCCTATTCATAACTTTCCATGTATACAATCTCCAATATAATAAAGAAAAGGTACCATACATATATTTCAATAAGTTTTTTTGATTATCAGATATTTGTTCTCCATTAATCTTTACATAGTAATTCCAAAAATCTGAGTCAAACTTTAGAGTGTCTTCTTTTAGTATCTTATAGATAGGTGAGATACTTAATTTTTGATTATGTGTCTTTTCAAGACACCTAGTAAAAAGCTGGATCAAACTAGGTATAGATTCAGTCTCTATGTTGATACTCTCATTTTGTTTTCAATAAACTGCCATAGTGAGTGTATAAACAACCAGCTGTCCTGACTATTATCAAAACTACATAAAAGAGAGTTTAGTGGTTTAATACTCTTATTTCCAATAAACTGATGCCAGAATATCAAGTTATTTCCCTTTAATTTTTGCATCACATTAATGTTGAAAGGATCTAGGCAATCAGGGGAGTATGCTATAGGGAATACAAGAAAGAGGAATTGTTTAATGTTGTAATTAAAAACAATTATATTTTTTAAAGTTATTAAATATTTGATTAATGCCATAAGAAAAATGATCAAACTTCTTATTAAATAAACAAAATTCATGTAAAAGCCAATGAACTCTACTTATTCTGTCTTGCTCCTTAAATTAATTTTCTATAGTTCTGACATCAGTTATATGAATCTCATGTATTATTTTCCAGCCAGATATATAAGTAGGTGAGATCCAATGTAATATTACATTAATTATAACTGATTTGGAATAAAGATCAAAGTAGGGAATGCTGTCCCATTACTGTTCCAAGCTCTAATGTGTCATTTATATGCAATTGTAGGTTTTAAGGGGAACCATAAAAGTTTAAGTAGCGTACAATCTTATTTTTTTTAAATAAGTTTTTGGGAGGGGGTAGTATCAATGAGTGTATATAAAACAAAATTTTAGGTAAAATTATAATTTTAATTAAAGAGAGACTATCCTCCATTGTGAATAACATTTTATTCCATCTTTTGATTAGTTCACTAATGGTGGTTATTACTGTAGTTTAGTTTAACAGACTCTTTCCATGTACTCTTTATACTGACACCCAAATATTCTAATACATCATTCTCCCAATTAAACAGGCTATTCTCTCTTAGGTTTTTGTTGATCTTTTTGTTAATTAGTAATGTTTTGCATTTATTATGATTAAATGTAAGCCCTGAAATTCTTTCAAACTTGCTTAAGGTATTTATAACATCATGCAAAGAACCATCAATATCACCCAACATTAACAACATATCATCAGCAAATAATTGTATCTTAGGACAATAGGCCTTATTAACTTGAAAGCCTTTTATATTTTGCTTGTTTCTGATATATGTAGCAAAAGGTTCCACTGAACGAGCAAGCAATAATGTTGACAAAGGACAACCTTGTCTAGTTCCCTTGAGGATGTCTAGTGGTGAGGATAGACATGATCCGATTTTCACATAAACTTATGCCCCACTATAAATTTTCATTAATAAGGTGACAAAATCTGAGGAGAATTCAAAACTAATCAGAATTCTTTGTAGATAAGACCAACTAATACTATCAAAAGCCTTTTCTATGTCTAGGCTGATAATAGTTAGTAGTTTTTCATATCTGCATGCTATGTCTATTAATTATAGCAATTTAATAATGTTATCTTGCACTTTTCTATGAAGAATGAAACCTGTCTGATCATTATGTATTAGATTAGGTAATATTTTCTTTACCCTATTAGCTAATATTGTCATGAAAATTTTATAATCAGTGTTTAGTAATGAAATTGGCCTATATGAATCACAAGATTTGGGGTCCTTACCTTGTTTTAAAATGGGGGAGATAATTGAATATTTCCATGATGGGGGTGTTATACATTTTTGCTTAACCATAGTAAAGGCACTCATCATTTTCTTTATTATATATTCAGGAAAAATATTCTATAGTTCAGGAATTATTCCATCCAGTCCTGGAGCTTTATTATCTTTTAAATGTTTTATTTGCTCTTTCACTTCTGTTAGTGTTATTTGTTTATTTAATATGTTATTTTGTTGCATTGATACCTTAGTATTTATATTTTCTTGAATAAAGTATTTTTTACATTATCTGTCTCCAAAAGTGGTGTGTTATTATTTATATCTTTATAGTAGTTTTTGAACACTTCTAATATGACCATTAAGTTAGATGTACTCTTAACTGAACCATCACTTTTATATTTACTCTCATTAATAAGATTTTGATTGTTTATTTTTTTGGATCTTACCACTATTTTATGTAGATATTTAGGATTTACAGCATAAAATTGCAATTTCAATTTTTTCCAGGTTTATGGCTACCTTATAATTCAGAACTTCTAAGTATTTTTGATTTAACTTAGTAATTTCATTATGTGCTACTTTATTTGGTTTTGCATCCATTTTTATCTTTTCTATGTTTTTTGTAAGTATAAAAGTTATTTGACCCACTCTCTCCTTTTTTAAGGTACCAAGATTTTATTCTGCAATACATATAAACTTTAAAGGTGTCCCGCAGTATAGTATCAGTCACTTCACCATTATCATTTATTTCCATAAACATGTCTATTTCTTTCATTATCCAGTCCCTAAAGTCTTTTAACTTAGTTATGTAAGCAGGAATTCTCTGTAGAAATCTTAAATCATCTGTATGCATAGTTAATGTAAAGTTTATAGCATTATGGTCTGAAAGTGGAGAAGTCATTATAGATACGTCACATATTTTTGAGTATATATTATTTGATACAAAGACCTTATCAATGTTTGTTTGTGTATGAATAGCGAGTATAGAATAAGGAATAATGTTTTCTTAGACCATATATATCTTTAAGGTTCATCTGGTTTGTAAAGTCATTTAACTTCTAGGCTTGAGATGTTAGTTGTATTTTACCATTTTTAGAAGTATCACTGCCTGATAATAGGCACTTAAAATCACCTGTTGCTATATTTTCCCCTTTTGCATTTAAAATAATCAGGTCCAGATATTTGTCAACATATTTAGTACTTAGTTTTGGCATCCAGTATGTATTAATCAAAGTATAATGCTTCCTATTGATTTCCAAAATAACCATGCTTAGCATCCCATCTTTGTCTGAAATTGTATGTATAATTCTTGGCATAGTATCAGTATTTTTCCATAGAATAACAGTGCCCCTTCTCTTAGTCTTAAATCATGAATCAGCCAGAATGGTATAGCCATCAAATGAGTATTTTTGTAGATCTTTTTTTAATAGATGGGTTTCCTGTAAAAAGATGATCTGGGCTTTATGCATTTTGATATATTTAAGCAAACCAGCTCTTTTGACATTATTGTTCAAATCATTAGTATTTAATGATAAACATTTATAAGCCATTGACTATAATGTGCATGTTGTTACTTACTGAAAGACCTTTCTTCCGTGTTGACTTGAAATCTACTGAAAACGTAATTATCATGGATGTAGAGTGCAATGAAAAAGTATTTACCCCTTCCTGATTTCTTATTTTTTTGCATGTTTGTCACACTTAAATGTTTCAGATTGTCAAACAAATTTAAATATTAGAGAAATATTAGACAAAGATAACCCAAGTAAACACAAAATGCAGTTTTTAAGTGATGATTTTATTTATTAAGAAAAAAAACTATCCAAACCTACATGGCCCTATGTGAAAAAGTAATTGCCCCCCTTGTTAAATCATGAAGTAACTGTGGTTAATCACATTTTTGGGAAAGCTGAGTTCAATTTTACTAGCCACACCCAGGCCTGATTACTGCCAGACCTGTTGAATCAAGAGATCACTTAAATAGAACCTGTCAGGCAAAGTGAAGTAGGCCAAAAGATCTCAAAAAGGAAGACATCATGCTGCGATCTAAAGAAATTTCGGAACAGATGAGAAACAAAGTAATTGACATCTATCAGTCTGGAAAAGGTTACAAAGTCATTTCTAAAGCTTTGGGACTCCAGAGAACCATGGTGAGAGCCATTATCCACAAATGGAAAAAACATGGAGCAGTGGTGAACCTTTCCAGTAGTGGCCGGCCTACAAAAATACCCCAAGAGTGCAGCGGTGACTCATCCAAGAGGTCACAAAAGAACCCAGAACAACATCTAAAGAACTGCAGGCCTCACTTGCCTCAGTTAAGGTCAGTGTTCATGACTCAACATAAGAAAGAGATTGGGCAAAAATGGCATGCATGGCAGAGTTCCAAGGCAAAAACCACTGCTGACCAAAAAGAACATAAAGGCTCATCTCACTTTTGCCAAAGAACATCTTGATGATCGCCAAGATTTTGGGAAAATATTCTGTGGACTGATGAAACAAAAGTTGAACATTTTGGGAGGTGTGTGTCCCGTTACATCTGGCATAAAAGTAACACAGCATTTCAGAAAAAGAACATCATGCCAACAGTCAAACATGGTGGTGGTAGTGTGATGGTCTGGGGCTGCTTTGCTGCTTCTGGACCTGGATGACTTGCTGTCATTGATGGAACCTTGAATTCTGCTCTCTACCAAAAAATCCTGAAGGAAATGTCTGGCCATCAGTTCATGACCTCAAGCTGAAGCGCACTTGGGTTCTGCAGCAGGGCAATGATCCAAAACACACCAGCAAGCCCACCTTTGAATGGCTTAAGAAAAACAAAATGAAGGTTTTGGAGTGGCCTAGTCAAAGTCTGGACTTGAATCCAATTGAGATGCTGTGGCATGACCTTAAAAAGGCGGTTCATGCTCGGAAACCCTCCAATATGGCTGCATTAAAACAATTCTGCAAAGAAGAGTGGGCCAGAATTCCTCAACAGCAATGTAAAAGACTCATTGCCAGTTATCACAAACACTTGATTGCAGTTGTTGCTGCTAAGGGTGTCACAACCAGTTATTAGGTTTAGAGGGCAATTACTTTTTCACATAGGGCCATGTAGGTTTGGATAGTTTTTTTTCCTTAATAAATAAAATCATCACTTAAAAACTGCATTTTGTGTTTATTTGGGCAATCTTTGTCTAATATTTACATTTAAAATAAAGAAGAGTACAATCAGCAAGGCAAACGCTCCACTGTGCCAGAAAATGAGTAGAAATATTCCAATAACAGTGACAGCAACAGTCAAACAACCATGCAGCAAACATTGAGACATAAGCCATAAAATCCTTTAATCTGTATTAAAATGTGGCAAGTGCTTTTGCAGGTGCTTCTTCAGACCAAACAATCTACAAACATTTTAAAAACTTTTAAATAGGAATCAACAACCAATCAGTGTGCATGAAATATCTTAAAGAAAAATACTACAAATCACATATCACTATCATTCAAAAATAATAATAATAAATTCACACTCAATACCATAGATGGATGTCAAATGGATAAAACATCCATATCAGCATAATGACTTCAAAAATTAAACTGCACAAATATAAGAAAACTAACAATGGTTGAAGATAACTCAGCCTGAATCTTCTAACAATGACTGGACACCAACCCCTTCCACACCCCCTCCCCCTTATGCAGACCAACCTGAATTTTATAAAGTAGACAGCCCTCCCTCTTTGGCAGTGCAGGCAGATAATCTGAAGAAAGCTCCCCTACCATTTTCCCTGATACCTGTAGCTCCCAAGTTACTTCTAGTGCATGTGCTTTTCCTAAAGGTTCCTTTTATAACATCAGTGTTAGACAGCAGCAAAAGCCAGATGCCTCCTTAAGTCATGATCAGATGTTAGTGAGAATAGCAAATAAAGTATAAAAAAAATATGTCTGAAGCAGAAGCAGGTTTCTGTGGGAAAGAAGTGGGCAAGTTAAAAATATTTGGTAAAAGCACTTTGTCTGGCAAAATAAATACCTTAAAGAAATTGAAGTGGTTAATAACACAAGTTCCAATAGTTATTGATGGGGAAGAATACAGGTGGAATCCACCTCCTAGGCAAAATTGGGAGGATGACTCTACTTCTGACTCATCCTCTGATGAGGATACACCCATTACCACCACACCAGTTGATGCTCAGATTCACCCTCTGAAAGAAGTAACTAATTCTACAGCAATACGGGACAATGATAATGAGCTCACTGTATGGGTAGTCCATC
Organism: Protopterus annectens; assembly: GCF_019279795.1. Lineage (NCBI taxonomy): Eukaryota > Metazoa > Chordata > Ceratodontiformes > Protopteridae > Protopterus > Protopterus annectens. The sequence continues at coordinate 574,246,903 of NC_056746.1, forward strand.
CATGGGCAGCAGCAGGCTTTCAAAGTATTGTAGATTATCTCCCTCTTTTTCCTGTGCCCCTGTCAAGCAGAGCCACAGAGGTGATCCTGGGGGTGAATTTCCTATTTTCCATCCAATCATCAAGACTTTTCTTGAAGAGTGCTAATGAGGAGCTTTGTTTGATATAGATAGGTAGTATGTTCCAGAGTATGGGAAGTCTCTGGGACAGGAATCTATCCCTCCAGCATGTTCTGTTTATTGTGGTGAGAGGTTTAGGTCCCTAGAGCATGTAGCTCAGAGAGATTGGGATTTCTTTAAGTGGAGCATGTCCAACAGCTCTGGGTTTGACATAGCTTTGTATGTTAGGCAGAGATCGCCTCTGAGTAGGTGATATGCAATGGAGTAAAGCTGGAGTTTTTTGAGACTGTCTATATAGGGCATCTGTTTGAGGCCTCTAATCCACTTTGTGAGGTATTTCTGCAGCCTTTCCAGTTGTTGTAGATGTCTTGTGAGGTACATACCAAAAGGGGAGTTGTACTCTATAATGGGTCTAATGGGTGACTTGTAGAGGGGAACAATGACCTCTTTTTTCCTGGATGAGAAACCTTTTGTGATGAGGTGTGCCATGTAGAAGGATTTCCTGACTACTGTGGTGATGTGATTATCAAAGGAGAGAGTACTGTCCACCTGTGTCCCAAGGTCTCTTATTACACTTTCGGTGTTAAGTAGACTACCACCTATGTGGTAGCACATGAGTACAGAGTTTTTACCAAAGGGGATGACAATGCACTTTTTGGCACTGAGCTTGAGGCCATGGCTTTGACACCAGGCATCTGTCTCAGTGAAGCCCTTTTGTAGGATGTCCACATCGTTAGGAGTTTCAATTATGGCTCCTAGTTTGCAGTCATCTGCGTTCTTCGTTAGCCAAAGACCTTCTTTGTTAGCCTGTACTTCAGAAAAGTAGATACAAAACAGGAGAGGACCCAGGATTGAACCCTGTGGTACTCCACTTGTCACTAGTCTGAAGTCAGATTTGGAGTCTGCTACTTTCACAATGTGGGTTCTGTCAGTGAGCCAGTTGGTAACCCATCTTGTGACATAGGGATTTATACGTAGTTTAGTGAGTTTATCTATAATTCCAGAGTGGAGGATGGTGTCAAAAGCCTTGGTGAGATCTAGATAGGCTGTGTGAACCACCTTACCCTCGTCTACAGCTTTGGTGACTGCTTCAAAGAAGTCTATCAGGTTTAGGAGACATGATCTCCCTTTTACAAACTTGAACTGGGTGGGTTCCAGAGTATGGAGATTACCAATGTCTTTGTTTATAAGCTCCATGATGATATGTTCCATGGCCTTGCAGACCAGGCTCATTAGGCTAATGGGGCGGTAGTTCCCGGGGTCTGTGGTGGCTCTCCCTTTGTGGAGTGGGATAATGATTGCTGTGTACCATTCAGTGGGCACAAAGGCTGAGGTGAGGCTATGATTGAACATGGTGCTTAGGTAGAGTGAAAGTTCTTTCTATAGTTCGTGTAGAATGCAGCATGGGATGTTGTCAGGTCCAATGGATGCTGTGTTTCTGGCTTTGGAGAGTATTTTTTACCAGTGCAGCTGTGATTACAGGAACTTTGCATTCTTCCAGTATAGAGATGGGCCCTTTAGGGGGTGAGAGTGGAGGTAAAATTAGCAATGAACCTATCTACCAGGCTGTTGGCAATATCAGTTGGTTCTGTATATTTAGTGCCATTGTGCTGTAACTCAGAGCAGATCTGAGTGTTCCCATTTGGATTCTTGACTTAGCTATAGAATGCTTTCTGGTTGTCTTTAGAATCAGTGGCAATTTTGTTTTTGTAACTAGCTTTGGAGGATTTTATGAGGGATCTCAGCTTCTTACTGAGGCCGACCAGGGAGTTCCGCCAATCATGGGATTTTACTCTTTTTTTGCAACAGTTTCTTACTTCTGTTGTAGAGTTTGTTTATGGCAGGGTACCACCAGATTGGCTTCCTTTTTTTGGAGGATAGTATCTTGGTTCTGTTAGGGATAGCATGATCCATGCACTCATGTAAGTGCTTATAAAGTGCATTTGTGTAGGATTCAGCAGTCGTACCGCTACTGTCCGTCTGGACAGGTGTCGTGAAGTTTGCCACTTCTGTCTTAAGAAGCATGAAGTTGGCTTTGGAGAAATTTTTTACAATGGTTTCCCTAATGGGGGGTGGGGGCAAGATGTGGATGTCTAGGATGATTAGCTTGTGGTCGGATCTGACCAACACTGGTCACCTATGTTGATAATGGCCAGATCTAAGATATTGCTGCCCCTGGTGGAGGTGTGGATAAGTTGATTCAAGGTGTTGGAATTTATGAATTCCAGAAAACGTTGAGCCAAAGAGTTGGTTCATGAGTAGTTTTCCCAGTTAATGGTGGGATAGTTGAAATTGCCCATTATTAGGGTGTTGGGTTGTGCCCTAATATTTTCCAGTGTATCAAGAAATGAGGAGTGGGAATCCTGGGGCATGGTGGGGGATCTGTAGCAAGTTACACTTTGGATTGTGGTCTTTCCCAGAGTTAGTTGCACTTGGATAATCTCGGATGCATTATGCTGAGCAACTAGCCTGGAGGTGTGGATATCCTTAATGAATATGGACATGCCTCTGCCTTTAGTGTTTCGGTCCAGGTTAGGTGGTCGAAAGGTGTGGTATGAATTATAGCCTGGTAATGCAGGGGTGCTCTCTGGAGCCTTGAACCAAGTCTCTGTCACTACACAGATGTCGATGTTCTACATTTTAAGGAGTGCCTCGAGTGAATGCATTTTGAGGTTTAGACTTCTTGCATTGAGTAGCATTACCCTCAGATTTTGCTTGCTTGTACCTGTTACAGTGGTGAATTTGTCATTTGAACCTTGTCTAAAACAAGCACTATAGGTGTGGCAAGAGCCTTAGCCTGTATCCCGTATCCCAAGGGCAACAAGTGCAGGCCATCTCTGACAAAACATCGTGGTCTGTCGATCATGTCATCCCAGGCAGACAAATACTGGATCCCCTTAGAATGACACCAGAAGCTTAGCCAATTGTTGAAGTCAATCATTTTGTCCTTGTGCTGTGGTATCATTCTGGGTGATGGCAGGATGCTACTCAGGGCTAGGGTCATACCTGCCTGGGCTACAAGATCAGAGAGCTCCTCCATGTCTCTTTTCATGTAGTCCAGGGAGGTACGTCTCAGGTCATTCACACCAACATGGACAATGACAGAGACATATTTGTACTTGTTGTGGAGTGACCTGAGTCCGTGCATTATGTGGCGGATCCTGGCACCTGACAGGCAGCTGACAGTAACTTTCTTCTTGATTAGCCTGGCGAGTGGAACATCAGTGTGCCTGACTATAGAGTCACCTATGACTAGAGTGTTGGGTACTTTGTTATGCCTTATGGGCTGCAGTTGAGTGGCACATTGAATTTGTGGGCTATGTGCTATTTGGGTTGTGTTTGGGGGTGGAGGTTGCTTGCGTTTCTTCTTTGGAGGTCTCTGTTGCTTGAGCAGATTTTTATTGAGAGCTTTCATGAATGTAAGTGTGTGTTTTGTGTTTCTATGTGTGTGTTTTGGTGGTGTAGGTTTTGAGGGACTATGTGATGAGTATGGTAGGGTTTATATTACATCACCGAACACTTAAAAAAGCGAACGATTAATCAACCCTATGTAAGGGAAAGCTTACAATGCCAAACTGTCAGAACAGCGATTTTTTTCCAAGGGAAAAAAATCACTCTTCCAACAACAAAAAAACCCCCTTTAAACATTACATTAACTGGGGGGGCTTAGCACCCCAACCCCCCCCCTCAATGTAGGGGGCTGCACCCCCACACACCCCCTACTTAAATATACCAACTCAGAGACCACACTACAGTGCTGAAAACAGTAAAGTAACAAAGCGGCCAAGCAGATTCTTTCCCAGGGAAAGAATTCGCTTAAAAGCTGCTTTGATATTTTGCCCTTTCAGTCTTTAAAGTTCGGTCTTCTAATAGGAACCCGTGTGGTATGGTGCAAGTGTTTACCTTCTTCCCTTGACTGTCTAGTACAGTCTTGGGTGAAGAGAGCTTTGCTTCTAGTTTGGTTATAATAAGTGCATCTCTCACAGGTTGCAGAGTTGGGTGGTAGGAGGAGAAGGTTATCTGTGTACATGAGGCAATTGCTGCATTGCCCCAAGATGCCCAGATTCATCAGGTAGACAGGAGAAAGCACCGGGAGCTGACCCTTTGATATGCCTGGATAGGTGCTTATTTATTAAGTACTAAAACTGTTTTCCTCTAGTGTTTTTTTATCTTAAACAACGTTTTTTCAAGGAAATTTTTTTTTTACCAATTTGACTGGATTTAATGAAACTGTTAGTGAAGCCTTAAATAATGGTCTTGGTGTGGCGTTGCATATTTATATCCATCAAAGGCTTTTGATAGTATCTCTCATGCAATGGTAATTAATTCTCCTGGTAAAATATAAAGTAAATTCTCATAGTATTTAATGGGTGAGGTGCTGGCTTTACATAGATGTCAAGATGTTAAAGTTCAGGGCCACTTTTCAAAATGGTCAGAGATGGTTACTGGGGTTTCACAGGGGTCCATTTTAGACCCTATCATCTTCAACTCTGCATTTCATTTTTAGCTAGCAATAACTTTTTTGGATTTCTATGTATGCTGATGGCATTAAAACTAGAGAACTCTTAATATCATTATTAGATTATTTAGCTTTCAGTTCATAAGTGTCCAAACTGTTTGAATGGTTAATATGTCTTAATATCAATACAGCTAAGAGTGGTGTTACATATGTTGGTCATTTCAGACTTGAGCAACCTTCAGGAGCTGTCTATTAAGACAAAAGCAATGCATATTATGAACCTGCTTCTGAGAAAATTTTCAACCAGCTCTGGTGCAGTCCTGTTGAAATTACTTACAATGCATATTACATCTATAATTGAATGCAACATATTATTTTGTACCTATTCAGGAGGTGAATTCTCCATATTGGAAAGTATTAAAAGAAAATGTATTAAAAGAATTATGGAGTACCAGGCAATCGAATATTAGGAATGCTTAGTTAAATCTAATTGTTGGTTACTTGGTAGATTGCACCTAACAGACCACACACTCAGTAATGAAGAAACACAATGTTTATTAAATACTGAGTTGTTTTAAATCAGGGCAAATTTCTCAAGGGGCAAAATATACTTTTCAAGTAAAGTATTGTGAGATCATGTAAAAGACTACCATTACAAATAACAAAATCTAATTCACTGGAATCATTCAATAAATCTTTAGATAATATCTTGGCTTGAACATCAAATATATGACTTTGGAGACTGTCGTATGATGGTCTTTGGCCTTCTTACAGCTTACCAGAAACTATTAAGGACTAACTTTATATTCTGACACTATCCAATTTCATCTGACTGTGATAAGATTTAGCAGAATACAGTTTACTGGTGTGATATCTTGAATATGTCTCAGCTGTTCTACTGCTGACCTGTTCATGCTTTTGCATTCTGCAGAAGTCCTTTCCTCTCATCTGCTTGTAATACATGACTTTGATTTGGATACAAGCAAATCTGACCAAGAGCTGGACATAGATGACTTAACTACCCCTCCTCTCCAGAGAAATAAGGCAACTGGTGCAGTTTTTAGAAAAAAAAAATGTTTTATGTAGTCTTCACAGATGGATGAGCATTCTTGCAGTGAAAGCTTAATGGTTTTACAGTCAGTTCTACCCTGGTTTTAAGGGCTTTGTGAAGGGAGGGTTCAGAATAGCCAGGTGTTTTAATTGGTGGTGGTAAAATATACCTAATTAGAATATCTCAAAATGTATGCGTGCTTTAATTGGTGGAAGTAAAGCACACCCCATTTGAATATCACCCAAATGTCCATCAGTGGGATGGGGTATCTATGTCGGCTAATCCTCCCCTATCCTCTTACAATACTTGAGTTATATAACAATATCAGTTAACCATATTTAAGATAAGTCCAGGAGCAACTCAGTCTGTTCAAGCAAGATAATCTCCTTTTTTCCTTGCTTAAACAGAACCATGTTTTACTACTTTAATTGAACAAACTGTCGTGCTTGACATACCAGTGATTCCTTAACATTTTAAACTGCTTTTGCTGTATGGCTTCTTTAGATCCATCTGAGAAATCAATATAGCAGTCTAAATACTTAGGTGTCCACCTTTCTTATCAGACTTTTTTTTGTAGATTTCTGGACCACAGACTGTGATTTAGCTTTCTTAGTATTAAAACACTTTTGATAAAAATGCAAGTATTGAGTCCAGGTGGTTTGCAAGCATTTAGTCTGATGATCCAGTGGGGCACCATCTTCTCTAAGACGGCTTTCCTGTTGCCTTCAAGAAGCCCCATCTCTAGTTTACCTAGTACATGAAAGATGAATCTTTCATGCCCATGGTTTTCCAGGTGGTGCTTTGCTAGAGGATTTTTGAGCACTTTAAGTCTTATGTCTGATAAATGGTGGGCCATTCTGACCTTCACTTTAATAGTTTTGCCCACATACAAGGGAAAAGGCATTATCTTATTTGAAAAGGCTGAATCATTGTTGGACTTATCTTGAATAGGATTAACTGATACTGTTATACAACACAAGTACTGTACAAGGATAGGGGAGGATTAGCCAGTGTGGATACTCCACCCCTTTGGTGTCTTAGGATAATTCTTGATTATTTCTGTTTTTATGTTGTATAGTTCTAAGTAACTGAATATCTATTTTGAATGAGCTTTTTGCCCCGTAGTATGTGCTCTTTATCTTTTAGATTAGATGCTTGCTTAATATTTCCTCTTTTTTGCAGGATGTGTACTATTTGACACATCATAGAGGTTTTCTACCTTTTAGACTATATGTCTGCTTAATGTGTTCCTTGTTTGTTTCAAGGTATGTAGTTTTCTTAGTCATAAATTATTAGTTTGGTCTTAATAATGGATATATAATTTTTGATTGAATGGACGCTGTATCATTAGAAGTATCAATGATTGGCTATTCAACCCCACTACTTAATGTGATTGGAAGTTGTATCACTGGTTGCTGTACTACCAGCAGCATTAATGATTGGCTACTTAGCCTCATTACTTGCTGTAATTGGAAACGGCGTCATTTTACATATGTTCCATTAGTTTGATCACTTGTTTTGTCACTATGATTCGCACATATATATATTTCTTTGATTATAGTTAAAAATGATGGTTTACAGTCTATGGTTTATGAAATCAGTTCCCTTTTAAATAACTCTTGCGTTCTAAGCAAGGTGTATAGTTCCCCTGATCATGATTTTTTAGTTTGCTTTGCAAAGCTTTAATGATTTATTTGTATTGTATTGATTTAGAATCAACCTAACATCTTAATATTTCATTATTGGTATCGTTGGTCATGAACTATGAGCTAGGCATATGAAGCCCTAGACCATGGAATTTTTATGTGATTGGTTATCGTGTTACCAGCAGCATTAATGATGGCTACTTAGCCTCATTACTTCTTGTGAATGGTAGTTGCTCTGTTTTTTATATCAGACAAGTAGTTCGCTACTAAGATTAATTGCTTGATCCAGCATCTTATGATACTTGCTTGATTAAATGTTTTATTGACAGAATGCATGAAGATTGGCTTATAGCCTATGACAGATTGTTTGGGCTTGGTATTGTTGGTCACGGACTGGTGGTTAGGCACATAAAGCCCTAGAAAATGACTTCCATGTGATTGGTTGTCATGTCATCAGCAATATTAATGATTGGACACTTAGCCTTAGTATTTATTGTGTTTGGAAGTTGCTCCATTTTTATATTGGACAAGTAGTCTGTCAATATGATCAACTGCTTGATTAAGTATTCTCTAATCTTAGGATATTTCTTTTATTATTTTTGTTTTTTATTAAGTTATTTGAACTTTTTTGTATTATGAATTAGTTGTTTGATTAAGTTTTCTACTAATAGACTGCACCAAATTTGGCTTATACCTTATGACAGATTGTTTGGTCTCATCACTTTTAATGATTGGAAGTCACTTCAATGTTAATGAATCTCTAAGGTGTTTTCTGCTTTTTTCATGAAATTATACGCCAGTCTAATGTTCTTCTTGCTATAAGCTCACTGATCACGACCTATTAGTGTGATTTATAAAACCGTAATGTTGGACTATTTGTATTATATTAATATTAATGTTGTTAAACACTAATCTTTTAAATATTTCTTTATAGCTACCTAGTCTTGTTATATTTTTTTGGAATTGAAGCTTGAATAGAAAGCTAGACCTTCAGCATAACTGTTTTCGAAGATGTGTGCAGAACGGAGCTAGTGATCAGCCTCACCTATTTTATCTATCAACCAGCTGGTGATTGGAGTTTTTCTTTTTGGGAAGCAAAAGGATAGGCAGTCCTAAGGAGGCCAGTCCTGTAATGCATGAATAAATTACTGTTTGTCTTTTAGACTTGTCCAAAAAAGATCATTGTTTTATATTTTACAGAACAGCTTGTGATTGTCAGTTTCCCTATTGGATGAAATCAGAGGGTAGTTTGTTTTTTATGTTTTTGATTAGCTGATGTATAGCTATCAGGAAATGAATTGCAATTGGTTGATTTTGGTGAAAATGTTTTCCTGATTGGATGCTGCCCTTTTTAAATTTGTTTTTGCAGGCTATGTATTCTGATCTGATGAAGGCTATTTTTAGCTGAAAGCACTTATCGTTATCATTTGTTTCCTGCTTTTATGTGTTATTAAAGTTTTTTATGTTGTTGAATCATGGTGCTTCATGGAAGTTTTTCAGTTGCCTACAAGTACAGCCGTGGTGTTCTGCCAAAGATTTTACTACACTTTTGTGGATGGGTCTATATTACAAGACCAAAGAAGCTTGGTCAAACATAAAAGGCTGAAAAAGGAAAATATCAAAGCGGCTGTTAAGCAAATTCTTTCCCTGGGAAGGAATTTGCTTGGCCACTTCGGTACTTTGCTGTTTTTGGCACTGTAGTGTGGTCTAGAAGTTGGTATATTTAAGTAGGGGGGTGTGGGGGCGAAGCCCCCCACTTAATGTAATGTTAGAAATTGTTTTTTTTTTTGTTGGAACAGCAATTTTTTTCCCTTGTAAAAAAATCACTGTTCTGACACTTTGACATTGTAAGCTTTTGCTTACATAGGGTCGATTAATCACCATTCGCTTTTTTAAGCATTCGGTGATCTAATATAGACCCTGGTGGACATATGGCCATATTCAAATGGGGTGTGTTTTACCTCCACCAATTGAAACACCTAGCTATTCTGACCCCTCCACTCATAAAGTCCTTATAACCAGGGCACAGCTCACTGTAAACCATTATGATTTGACTGCAAGAATGTTCATCCTTTTGTGAAGACTAAATGAAACAGTTTTTCATAAAAGCTGTACCAGATGCGTTATTCCTCTGGAGAGGATGGGTAGATAAGCCATCTACTTATTACTTAGTCAGCTGTGAGTCAGATTTGCTTTTATCCCAAAGTCTTGTTTTGTTTGTCCTGAAATTCAGATCCCAGTATTACAGGTAGGATATCACAAACTGGCTTCAATAAGTGGATCTTTGGTATTCTTGCTGTCTTTTAATACAGAGACAGCAAAGGGACTGAGAAGGGGATGAAAGAAGGCAATGCAGGAAGCTGTGCTCAGGATCACTCATGTAGGGCCACTGATATGATACCCAGTGTGACAACACATACAGCTATGTTCTGCACTTCTTGGATGTTCTCAATGGAGCTCGTGGAGTGCACATTAATATCCAATACTCTACAATGACAATAATATGAAAACCAAAGTAAATAGATGTAAACTCATAGAGGAAAAAAGTCAATAACACATAATCAGGTAACTCAGAGTCCTCACTATATAAAAGATTTTTCTTTTTGTTATGTTCTAGGTACATACTACCTTAAACTTTTGGAGCTCACATAATTGACACATAGAGAGACTTCAGACAGGACCCACCTGGGTATTACACACAAACACACACACACACACACACACACACACACACACACACACACACACACACACACACACACACACACACACACACACACACACACACATATACATAATACAGAGAAAGACAGAGTATGACTTCTTCACTTTATAAAACTGGCAGGTGATGTACTATGTTGTTTCTGAGTTTATTAATCTCACTATTTGCAAAGTTTATTGCTTCTTCCTGGCCTGAATTACTGGTATTATGTGTACTCAATAGGTTTTATATGTCCTATTTAAAAAGAAACAGCTCATAAGATAACTTAAACAGGATGCAAATGTACTTGTTGTATTTTCTCTTCAGTCTCTAATGATCTGTTATTTTCTGAAGCACGGTAGCATAATGTATGGTGGTTCATTTGAATAGAGGCCTGTAAGAAAGTTTTTAATAGTTCATTCAACCTCAGTAAATATATGTCTGACTAAGCTGTGAAAGTATTTCATTAGTTGTTACTTAAAACTGAAAGCTTTATACATAGTCAACAAATGTGCTACTATTACAGTTTTAAGGATATTAACAGACAGTTGGTCACATGAATTGTATTTATAAGTGCGCTTCTTCAAGTTTTAGTCTCACTTTGTAAAGTTCTAAAGACTTGGTGAAATTCTGTTTTTCATAGAAAGTCTAGCTTGAATTTACTTTATTGAATTAAGATGACTGTACATTTACCAGTGTTTATTGATGGTAAAATGTGATGACAGACAGTGGAAGCACTGTTGTGTTAACTTGCTCATTTGCTTGAAAGTGGACTTATTCAAAGCAGACCTTGGGATGCGCTCCATGAAGTAACAGCAGTACAGCAGAAGCTTCTGTCTGATATGGCAAAGATGCCCCAGCCTGCGAATGAGTAATACAGAACCATGAGGTAGGCTGCTACTACTGTGCTAACATTAGGGATGCTGCTGCATACCTTTGTACAAACTGATAGCTGATAATGTTATGCTGCAGTACACAGACATTATGAGTAATACTGCATATTCATTGTGGAATCTGCAGTTTGTCATGTGCACTGAATTTAGAAGAGTAGCTAATACTGTTTGAGATGAACTTTCCATGGAACAGTGTAGCCAGCACAGGTGTATGCTGTGAAAGGGAACACCATGCCGTGTGTTTGCACTTCCTCTCCAAAGGTAGAAGAGATAACTTAAAGCAGTGCTTCTGCCAGCAACACAAGGGATAGGGAGCAAAGCAACTGAGCTGGTAGATAGGACAATGTGTGCCACATGTACACGGGTGGACAAGTGTGGAAGGACTTACAGGAAACAAACTGAAGAGAAAGGAGATGTATAGTGGACAGGGTAGACAGGAAATACATATCTTTCATTAGACACATACATATCTATAACCATATCATTATCTATATCTTTATCTATATCACAGAACATCACCATATTTTTAACAGCTTTATAGCATTTTACCTATCTCATTGTTGAAACTTTTTTCATTCACTAATAATGTTATTTTCTGAACCAAACCGTAAAATAACACTGAACTTACTAACTAGCACCCAGGGGAGCCTGTAGGATGTTTTGCAGGTGGGTGTAAACCCAGAGCCCCCACCACCACAGCTCCCCTCATGCAGCCATTCCATTGTCCCATTACTTGGCTATTTCTTCCCAGTTGCCATAAACACTGTTCAAAACTCTCAGTGTACATACTGTTTTCCGCTTTACTTCTACGATTACAGACATTTGGATTTAATTTACAACTTTTACTTCAAATTTTATAGCACAAACACTGATAGACATTTGCTATACAAAGCAATAGTCTTACAATAAAAACAGACTTAGCATTAAAACGTCTGTACCTTTGAAACTCACATTCTCTGAAACACACACACACATACACACACACACACATATATATATATATATATATATATATATATATATATATATATATATACATACACATACACACACACCATTTACAACCCCCTTCTGTAAATCTGGAGACCTGTAATAGTGAATCCCTGAATTCATCATCAACCCCATTTTTCCCACCTTCTACGTGTGTTCGAGATGTCATATCAACAATACCTCTCAACCTCTTAGCCCAAGAAATCTGGGCAAAGTTTGACATAATGGGGGACAAAGGCCTAAAAATAGGGACAGATTTTAAATATTGCTCCTATAAACTTAAAAAGTAGCTATAATAGCAATGTTTATGTTAAAATGCATGTTCTAAATGATATGAAGTCTGAACTTCAAAAGTATGTCATTATTCAGTCATTTAATTCCTCAAATCATCCCATTGATTTGCCAGAAAACCACAAATTTTATGAAGAACATACTGTAATTTTGAGGCAAAATTCTGGACATTCTGTGTAAATCTGTCCAGTTGAGAGGTATGATATAAACTGTCTCCATCACTCTCTCTCTGTATTCAAAAGTACTCTCCTATCCTTTTCGAGTCTCATGCCTGAATGTCACAGGTCTTCTCTCACACAATTCATCCGCCTCTTTGCTGGACACCCTCTTTTCTTCTTGACTTCTCCCTGTCTGTCCCAAATCTTTTTTATCAGATTGTCTTCTGCTTTTCTCCATATGTGCTCAAACCTCTGTAATCTGTACACTTTGACCTTTTCTGCAATTGGAGTTACTTTAGTTTCTGCTCTTAATGTCCTTATTTCTTCATCTGTCCCACTGTGTGCATCCTGCCACCCATCTCAAACACTTCATCTCAATCATCTCTAGCTTCCTTACCTGGTCTGCATTTAATACCCAGGTTTCTGTACCGTACAGTAGTATTGGTCACACCACTGTTTTGCACACTTTAATTTTCAGCTTCTTTGGTAGGGGCGGCCACAGTGGTCCAGTGGTTAGTGTTGCCACCTCACAGCAAGAGGTTCTCTGGTTCGATTCTCAGCTAGGGTGCCTTCTGTGTGGAGTCTGCATGTCCTCCCTGTGGTCGCGTGGGTTTCCTCCAGGTGCTCCTGTTTCCTCCCACATCCCTGTGTGTGTGTGCCTTCTGTGGAAGGTTGGGTGCCGGGCTGGCAACTCAACACTGTAAAACTCCACTGCCAATTATGAGTGGACAGGTGATCCACTGTGGTGACCCCTAGCTGGGAAAAAACAAAAGAAGAAGAATTTTCAGCTTCTTTGGCATTCTTCTGTCATACACTACTCCTGGCACCCCATGCCATTTGGCTAGAGTTCCTCTGATATTAGCTTTGACTTCCTCATTGTGACTTCCCTTCTCTTCATCCACTCCTCCCAAATACTTGAACAGATTAACCAGTTCCACTATTTTCTTTTCTATCTCAGCTTCTTTGGATTTCCCCCATTTGCTGCCATTACAGTTTCCTTCCATGTGCCTTCCATTTTGTATTCCATTCCGCTGTCCTTTGCTGAAGTTCTTGCTCAGTGTCTCCCTGTAATGCCACATTGTCTGTGTACGGCAATTTTGTTGCTCTTTTCCCTCTAAACTGTTTGCTAATACAGTCTGTGATGTTGTGAGATATTGCCAGCTATTCCATGAGAAGTAAGGCAGTGGATGGGTAACATATGCCAGCATAGTTGGAGTTTTGTAAAGAATTATATGTCATTTGTATATCAAACTGATATGTACAGATGCTTGTGTTGAAAAATGTATGTGTAGAGCTGCTTGTGTTAAAAATGTACAAACAGTGGGTCCTGCTGGACAGAAAAGAAATACACCTTTATGTCAGACTGTATTGTAAATGTTGAAATTATTATATTGTACCAGAGGATACTAGAAGAGTAGAGGTTAATCACAGTCCAGCTAAGTTTGAAAACTCGTCTGAAATTAAATTACCTTGTTTAGGCCATAAGGATTGTATCTCACAATTCTGACTGCAGCCAGAGAAGAAATGTCTGTAAGAAGCCTGGCTTAGTAGCTCTGTAGGAAGAGTGGAAGTGTTACAATTGTTTACAGCTTTCAAATGCTGTAACACAGCTTAGCAAAGCTCTATGCAGGGGAGCTCACAGGATGTTTTGGAGGGGTTGCAAACCCAGAGCCCCCACCACCATAGCCCCACCCCATGCAACCATTCCACTGTCCCATTACTTGGCTATTTCTCCCCAGTTGCCATAAACATTGTTCAAAACTCTCAGTGTACATACTGATTTCCGCTTTACTTCTACAATAATTACAAATATCTGGATTTAATTTACAACTTTTATTTCAAATTTTATAGCACAAACATTGATAGACATTTGCTATACAAAGCAATAGTCTTACAATGAAAACAGACTTAGCATTAAAACTTTTGTACCTTTGAAACTCACATTCACGGAAACAGCATTGAAACCCACATTCAAAGAAAATGCATCTGGCCAGTGGCAGATTAAGTTTACCTTTGGGCTGTTTTCATATCATAGGCCCCTTTCACACATTTTTAGGACCATACAAAAGTTATTTGATTCACCTTCCTTACTGTATTAATTATAATATATAATAACCGAGTTATATTACTTGTATAATACAGCACCACTTGTTAGTGTGTTTTAAATTTATAGTTTTAAACATTTTTCCTGTATGCAATGAAACAAAACATATAAACCAGTAAAGACAAACTGCCCAATTCAGAGCATTTCAACCATAAAAGACCACTCACTCTTATGTCATTACAATCCACCAGTATCAGTCACTATGACCAATCTCGGCAGAAGTCATCTGAATAATTCCACATTAAAGAGATCTGAAACTAATGAAGAGGTTGTTGCTAGAAAACAACTTTATATTTCAGTGTTTCGTCTACAAATTCAGTATATGCTGCTCTTAAAGAATAAATTGCTTATAGGTTCATAGGTTGATACTAGGCTATCTGTCCCAGGGCACTTACAAGCCTAGCCAGAGCGTGTTTGGTTTCACCACCATTTTAGATTAGTTGACTGTGCCTCTGTATAGTAGGTCACAGAAGGCAGCCATATTAAGGTTAGTTTACTGCACCTCTGTCTAGCAAGGACACAGAAGAGATCCCAGGGGTAAACTTACGGTCTCCCATCCACTCGTCAAGATTTCTCTTGAATAGGGTCAGTGAGGGGCTCTGTCTAACATGGATTGGGATTTTGTTCCAGAGTGAGGGGAGCCTCTGGGATATGAATCTGTCCCTCCAGCATGTCCTATTTATTTCTGTGCTAAGGTTCAAGTCCCTGGAGCATGTAGCTCTAAGGGATTTGGATTTCTTGAGGTGGAGCATGTCCATTATTTCTGGGTTGGACATGGCTTTATACATCAGACACAGATCGCCTCTGAGTAGGCGGTACGCAACTGAGTATAGCTGGAGTTTCTTTAGCCGAAGTGCACAGGGCATCTGTTTGAGTCCCTTGATCCTCTTGGTGAAGTACTTTTGGGATCTTTCCAGTTGCTGCAGGTGTCAGGTAAGGTACATCCCAAATGGGGCATTGTATTCAATTATGGGCCTGATAAGTGATGAGTAGAGGGGCACAATGACCTCTCTTGATCTAGATGTGAACCCTTTCATGATAAGGTGGGCTATATAGAAGGTCTTTCTAACTACTTTGGCAACGTGATTGTCAAAGGAGCGATTACTATCTACTTGGGTCCCCAAGTCCCTAATTACTTCTTCCGTACTTAATGGATTACCACCTATGTGGTAATTTGTGGGCACTTTGTTTTTCCCAAAGGGGATGACAATGCACTTTTTGGCATTTAGCTTTAGGCCATGGCTCTGGCACCAGTTATCCGTCTCTGGGAGACCCTTTTGAAGGATGCTCGTGTCAGCCAGAGAGTCGATTATGGCACCCAGTTTGCAGTCATCTGCGAACTTTGTCAGCCATAGTCCGCCCGTGCTAGCCTGTACCTCGGAGAAATATATACCGAACAAGAGAGGTCCCAGGACTGAGCCTTGTGGGACGCCACTTGTAACTGGTTTAGAGTCTGACATGGCACCTGCAATTCTGACCATGTGGGTTCTATCCCTGAGCCAGTTTGCAACCCATCTTGCGACATAGGGGTTGACATTTAAGCTGGTGAGCTTATTTATGATGCCCAAGTGGGGTATTGTGTCGAAGGCTTTTGCGAGGTCCAGGTAGACTGTGTGGACTACCTTCCCTTCATCTATGGCTATGGTAACAGTTTCTAAGAAGTCGACCAGGTTCAAGAGGCAAGAGCTGCCCTTAACAAATTATGTTACATTAAAAAGAAAGGCTATGTTGGTATATTGCAATAGGGAATGGGTGGCAAGGTAAAAAACATGTTCATAGTTACTGGGCATCACATCCAAAGGAGGACATACTCAGGACTGCAGCACCCCATACCCTTAAAATACAAATCTATATGCTGTGGGAACCTACAGCCCTCTACATCAAGATGCAAGTATGCTACTTGCTGTGCTACTAACATTGTTTTAAAATTCTATACCACAATAGTGATACCATTTCCTAAACAAAACAGTTGCACATTTTAAGTAGCCTTGGCATGAGCAGCAGTAAATTTCTCTTCCCTTAAGGCTCACAATTTCTTAAAAATGCACTTGAAAATAAATTCCACCCACTAACTCCAACTAGGGCATTAGACACACACACACACACACACACACACACACACACACACACACACACACACACACACCTCCTTAGAAAAATAGAACAACAACGTTTGCATTAGTATGCATTTTCTGAGAATATGAAGTCTAAAACTCAAATGCCTGCCATTATTTTCTGACTTCAGTCCTCAGTGATTTGCCAGAAAAATACAATTTTATGAGAAAGAAATGTAAAATATGAGGCAATAATCTGGATAATTGCAACCCACCACCCTTAAACATGCTCCTACCCCCCTTACTTACACACAAACATACCCTACCTCCCTCTGACAAACACACACACACACACACACACACACACACACACACACACACACACACACACACACACACACACACACACACACCTCTTAAACATTTAAACAGACAAATGCACACACCTACCTCTTATTTGTGCCTTCGTCTGTAGTCCAGTCATCTTCTGGAATTCAAATTCCATGTGGGCGTAGAAAATAAAGATATAAACCATTGGTCACACATATGCAGAAGTGTCCGTGCGACTGGATGCAAAAAAAAATAAATTTTTCTTTTTTAATTATAAGAAAATTAATCTCCCAGCCAGCTGGTTCCAGGGGGGGGTGCAAGTGTACCCCCTTGCACCTGCCTACAGGCACCCTTGCTACCACTGCTGTTGTTATCCAGTCCCCCCTTATCTAAAATTCTTGAAAAATGCATTCAATTCCAGCTCTCCCAATACCTCTCCAAAAATAACCTCCTCTCCCCCTCACAACACAGCTTCCACCCCATCACAGCATTATTACAAGCTTCCTACATTTTACTAATATAGTAAATACGCATAGGAATGAAATGCTAGAATCTGCCCTCTTTTTAGACCTTTCTAAACCCTTTGACAGTCTCACACCCCACCCTTCAAAAAAAAAACCTCTCAACTCTATGATTTGGTGAAATGTCGACCACATGGTTTAACAGCTATCTTGTTAACAGATTGCAGCCATAAAATGGCACAAAGACTTTCCCCATTCCTCTTAGTCTTCATAGGGATCTCCCATAGGCATCTCCCAAGGGTCCATTCTTGGTCCCATTATTTTCAACATCTTCATTAATAACCGCCCAGATGCCTCCAAATCAGCCACAATAATTCAGTATGCAGACAACTCCACCCTCATAAGTAGTGCCCAAAACCTTAATTTGCAAGAAATCCCTCAAGAATCCTTCTCATCCACTGAAGCCAGGATAACTGAGTCACAACATTTTCTTAACCCTCAAAAAGGAAACTTACTTTCTTTACCCCAAGACACCTCTCAGACCAGAAACTCTCATTTGATATTCTCTCAGCAAATAAGACTAAAATTGAAATTGTCCCACATACAGTAGAGAAAATTCAGTAGAAACTGAATTCCCTATATAGACGCAAAAATGTCCTCACTGACTAAACCAGAAAACACCTAGCCTCTACCCTAATACTCCCACCACTTCTCTGCTCAGTCCCTATTTTCACCAACTTACAAGTCTCTTACCTATCAAAGCTCGAACAATGCTATCACAAAGTAGCAAAGTTTGCAGTAAATCACCCACAAAAATCCTACCACTCAAAGAACTAAACTGGCTCGAAGTACCCCACTTACTGTCTTACACCCAGCTTGTGACTACTCGTAACTTCATCTATAAATCTACAAACTGTCCATGTTTGTCAACTCTGATCCAGCCACACAAGCCAAATGGACCCTGTTGCTCATCCCAAATGCTGCTCCTCCAGGTCACTAAATCCAGCAATACAGCTGGTGACAGTCTGTTCTCAAACTGTGTCACCAAAGCATGGAACAACATACCTCTTTCTAAAACTAGAGAAACATCTCAAACATTTTGAACAGAAGCTAAAGTCACACCTGCAGAATCTCTGGCTCTGTCCTTGCACTAACCCTGGATAGGTACCCCTAGACTAAATCATGCTTCCACACTTCTTCCTACAGTACCACTACTTCCTTCTCTTTGTCAGAACCTTTCTACTCTATACCCTCAGCCCCTTGCCATAACTGACTACCACCCCCACTTTACCACTCATTTTGCCCTTTTTACATTCAACTATGGAATCTTCTTTTCCCCTCCACCTCCTGTTTCTTCACACATTCACTCACTTGTATTCCTTCTTCTCTGATCACATTTTAGTCTACTACAGCAGCTGATGACTAACAAAAAACATAAACAGGTGTTTGCTTTTCTGCAAATTTATGTCTATTTATGTCTTTATTATGAAATAGCCAGGGAATTGTTATGGCTAGGCTTGTATAGGCCCTAGGGCTGATAGCCTAGTACCAACCTATGAACCTATGAACCTATGAATTGCTTACTGAAGTATACTGTACTACTGAAATCTATGTCTGTATATATACAATGCTACTGGCTCACACTGAAATTTATATCTGTATACTGAATTATCTTCATCTTCCTGTGATAAAAAAGGACTATCTGCAATGACTTCATTAATATGCACTTTTTAAAATACTACTGAATGACTTTTCTATACCATGTATAAACTTTTATAAAATGTCCTTATTCATTAGACTCTGTATACACTTGTAAAATGCTGGGTTTTCTGCACTATTTTCTAGACTCTGTATACACCTATAAAATGCACTTTTTAGACACTATGTATAAATCTTTATTTACTATGTATTATTTGAAGCTTTTGTTCTCCGGCCTCCACTGAAGAGGGGACTCTGTGCCAAGTTGGACCTTTCTGGTCAACAAATGCAATAAATAAATATATCTATACCTATATTTATAGACAAAAAGTATATATCTTTCACTAGACCCCCCCCCCCAACACACACAGATACAAGTATATGTATATATCTATATCTATGGCTATCTACAACTATTTAATATACACATATATATCTAAAATTAAGCACTGAGCCAGGTGTGTGGTACTCAACAAATGCTCAGAGTCCAGCCAAAAAGATTCCAGCACTCCAATTAAAATGTAAAACAAAGCAAATTTCTGAATGGGAAAGAAAAAAACTCTTGATAAATAATTTGGGAACATTATATAATCCAGGTCTGAGTGAATTTCTCTTTAGCTATCAAACATTCCCTCACTAGATAGATCTCCTTGTCAATATTCAAACAATGCAATGCTAAGTCTTTACTTTTTCATCAGTATCTTGAATTTTTGAAGTGCTACATTAATATGAATGGCTTTTTACTTTATAGGATGATGTACATAAAACATTACTGTAGCTTCTTGTTATTTGCAATAATTTATTTCTGGTTTTGTATGTTTTAATTCTCTGCGTCACATGCCAGTCAAAAATTTTATATAAGCACGTTGTTTGCTTGATGGTAATCGATTGCACTGAAAAGGATGAAAAGTAAAGCCAGTTTACAATTTCCTTTTTTGGAATGGCACAGGAAATAAGTTTTTTTATGTTTTGATTAGAGTAGCTAAGTCTTTTCTGTCTTACTGTGTGTATATATATATATATATATATATATATATATATATATATATATATATATATATATATATATATGTGTATAGGTCTACTTCACAACCCACTCAGTCAAAGTAGAAGAAGCCACCTCTAGTAGTAGACCCGTCATGAATGGTGTACCCCAAGGATCAGTCTTGGGGCCTCTACTGTTTGGTATATACTTTTCTGAGGTGCAAGCCAAAACCAGTGGTCGGTGGCTGACTGGAAGCTGGGCACTGTCTTGTGAACATCCTCCAAGAGGGCCTTACCCAAACTAATGACTGGTGCCAGAAGCATGAGCTCAAGCTGAATGCCAAGAAATATGTCATTATCCCCTTTGAGGAAAATGTCACCCCCACTAATTATCACATTAATAAGAATGTACTAAGCATGCAATCAGTCGTGAGGGACTTGGGCACCCAGGTTGATAGCAACCTGACTTTTGACCACCACACTGCCTCCGTTGTACGGAAGGCTTTCTACATGGCCAACCTCATGAATCAGGATATTTCATCCAGGAACAAGGAGGTCATAACATAACATAACATCCTTGTACCCCTTCCTTATCAGACCCATTATTGAGTACAATGCCCCCTTCGGCATGTACCTTGCCAAGCACATGCAGCAGTTGAAGAGACCACAGAGGTTCCTGACCAGGAAAATCCAGGGTCTCAAACACCTATCCTATACAGATAGGCTAAAATCCCTGTCCTTCTACTCAGTCTCATACAGACTGACCTGTGTCTGGCATACAGGGCCATTTCAGACCCAGCCTTGATGGAGTTGCTGCATATCCATATGACAAACTTCAATTGTGCAACCCACACGCAAGGCCTTAACCTGGTATGTGACATTAATAGAACTTGGTGGGATAGATTTGTGTCCCAAAGACTCCCCCATCTGTGGAATAGACTCCCTCTCCATGTCAAGCAGAGTACCTCTCTAGCCATCTTTAAGAGGAACCTGGATGACTGGATGGGAAACAGAAAATATACCCCTGGGATCCCACTTGTGTCCCTACTGGACAGCGGAAACAGGTGTTGACTTTGAGGGAATATGGGCGAATTCTTGGCTAGGCTTCTAAGGGCCTCTGGGCCAATAGCCTAGTATCATCCTATGAACCTATGAACCTAAGCATGAAAACTCACAATACTGAAGATGAGAAGGCCAAGACAAAAACTCAGAAACTTCATTTCAATGAATGACCACATAGCCAACAACTTTCCAACAGTAAGTAACCAGTTGGCCCACAAGGGGAATTTACCCTTTTCCCCACTGTAGTGTGATCCCAGAGGTGGTATATTTAGTTAGGGGAGGTATAGGGGGAATAGCCCCCTATCTGGGTAGGTTGCAGATGGTCCTGTGTATTTTCTGTCAGGTTTTTGGCCCAGTGGTTACTTAACATTGGAAGATTGTCAGGTTTGTGGTCATTCGTTCACTTGAAGTTTCACAGTTTTCATCTTTGCTTTCTTGTTGTCAGTATTGTGTTTTTTTGTGCGCGCGCGTGCACACACACACACACACACACACACACACACACACACACACACACACACACACACACACACACACACACACACACACACACACACACACACACACACACATACACGCAGGTTGTCTTACACTGGAATGTATAGTAATGAAATAGGTCTGTCTAGCTGCCAGCAAGATGTGTTGTACCTGATATCCCAGGCATACAACACCAAGTTTACCTGCTTCATTGTGTAGGGTTGTAGAAATGCAGATTTCTTGAGAATGGGAAGTAGGGAATGGACCAGCCATGAATGCCTGCACACTTCTTGAAGCTATTCAGTATAGGGAAGCATAAAAGCCTTCTTTCTGATTCATGGCTGTCATAGTTGTGTTAATGCACTCAGTGTAGTGTCCTAACCACAGCATTCATTCGTTTAGAATCCAGTCCCTTTTCAAACTACAACCCATGCCAAAAGACACAAAATCTTAGACTTTAAGCCTTTGACACAGAATCTTGTTCTCCCCTACTTCATACTACATATACAAGCCAAAGTAGATCTCAATTACAATATAAGCTTCCTCTCAAACAGGTCTCAGGCAGTACGCCAGGAACAAACATTTTCTTCCTTTGACCCTTTCTTCATTGGAATCTCCAAGGCTCTATTCTACAGCTTATGTTATTTAATATCTCTATCAAAGATAAATGATACCACTGTCTACAATTCCAGTGTAATTCAGGTGACACCCTCATCTGATCAGCTAACAGTATTAATGAAATTCAGCAAAACACACAATAAACATTCTATAATTTAGAAAAATAACTAATTAACTTGCATGTTCTATTGAATGCCAAAAACTAAAATAAATGTTTTTTGTATCAGACACTTCAAATAATCTAAGTATACAAATTTAAATAACCTCTTCTGTTAAAATACCCAATCAAACAGTTCACTATCACTAAAGCTGCTGGGCATAATCATTGATAATAAACTCCTCAATGATAAACACATCAAATATGTTGCATCAAAAGCTAATAAGAAACTTCATATGATCTATGAATCAAAACCATATTTAAGTGAAAATTTCTAACTAACCACAGCTTTTTTCTTGTTCCTATCAACCTTACTATACTGTTCTACAATCATGAAAAACATCCTCAAAATTCAACTCAAAAAGCTTGAGTAATCTTACAAAAAGTTGCTAACCTTGCTGCCAGCATTCCAAACCAATCTCACTACTGCATAACATTACAAAAGATCAATTGGCTGGAACTAAGAGATACCCTTTTTTTATTCAATTGAATATAACATGCAATATTATTTACAAGCCAAACAAATGTCCCTATAATACAACCATGATTAACTTATGCAATCTACTTAGACAATTAAGATTAGTTAAACAAAACCTTGCTAGATATAAGAAAAAAAAAATCCTACAATCACCATGAAGATTGACTTTTCTCTTTTTATGTAGTCAGACTAAGGAACTCACTACCTGCAGACCTCCAAGATGAATCCAACCTCTACACATTTCTTCACAAATTAACTAATACACTACACCTTATATCCAGTTGGGAACTCAAATTATTTTACTTGATTTCTCCACACCTTTACCTACTTGTCTACCTTTCTACCTTATAAACTATGTCAGGAGAACTTCTTCGCTACTCTTTTATCCGCATGTATGTGTTTACCTAATCTTCTCATCCTCCCCCTTATTACCTATATATATATATATATATATATATATATATATATATATATATATATATATATATATACATATTTGTGTGTGTGTTGAGCAAACTGCCTCCTTAGATTAATTGTCATTGTAAATATTGTGAATCATCATCAACAACTCTCTTTCTTCCAATTCTTCATGGGGTAAGGCTGTAATGTCAACAGTCGCCACCTGTCTCGATTCAGAACCACTCTCCTACCTTCTTTTACACAATCCATCCTTCTCTTGATTGGACATCCTCATCTTCTCTTGCATTCTTCCTGTCACTTCCAAACCTTCTTTACCAGATCATCTTATGCTTTTTTGCGCATATGGCCAAATCATCATCATAATCTTTTTTTTACTTAGCTTTTCTGCTCTTACGGCTACTTTAGTTTCTGTTCTGATGTGTTCATTTTTGTGTCTGTCCTACAATATGCATCCTACTCCATCTCACTCCTTAAGTATTTTATCCCCATCACCTCAAACCTCCTCAGCTACTCTGTCTTCATTACCTAGGTTTCTATACCATACATCTTACGTTTTAACTTCCTTGGCTTTCTTCTGGCATTCACTATCCCTAACACCTCTGATTCTAGCTTTGACTTCCTCATTCAAACTTTTCTTCTCCTCAACCACACATCTCAAATACTTGAGGCTAAGTTGTTCTGTTATTTTCCTTTCAATCACAACTTTCAGCTTCTTCTGATTTCCCACATTTCCTGACATAACGTTTTTATCTGTATTCAGTTTCATCCCATGTGGCTTCAATTTTACATTCCAGTCTCCTTTCATTTGCTGATATTCCTTTTTGGAGTCAACTTGTAGTGCCACATCGACTGCATAAAGTAGCTTTGTAGATCTGTCCCTTCCAACCTGTTTGTTAATGCAGTCCATCACCAGTATGAACAGGTGTGCACAGATCTGAACCTTGTTGCATGCCCATGCCCACTGGGAACCTCTCTCTGAGCCCAAACACTGTTCATACTTGTGTCATTGGGTACTTGTATGTAGCCTGCACTAATTCTTCTGTTTACTAATTCTTGTGTTGTTTCTGGGACTTCAAACCACTGCAGTACTGCCAAATTCATCTGTCTTAGAACCTTGTCATATCTTTTCTCCAAGCCCATCACTACAGTGAAGGAGTTTCTCAATGAAAAAAAGCACCTCAGGTTGAGAAATACATTTAATATGCAATGTTGTAATCTAGTGTTTATCAAAACAAAAAGATGGGGTTGAAGCATATTGGTGGGGGTGTGAGGTAGGGTGGAGAAATCATTTCTGAATTATGCAGAAATCATAGATTTGTTCAAGAAAATCCCTGAAGAGGCAGCAAATGACAGTTTGCTACTGAACTTATGACCTATCTCTTTAGCCTATTTTCTTTCCTCTGTAAGTTTCTAGGATTAGATACCAAGTTGGCTTGGCTATCTCAGAAAGAAAGATCTGCACCTTCTGCCAGCATTTGTACAAATATTACACTGATGGAATTAACTAGATTCCTCAAAGGCAGATCCTGGCTACTTAAGCTGGTTGACTTCTTTGAGAAGGTTACTAAAGCAATAGATAAAAGCAAATTGGTAAACACTGCATATCTAGACCTTGCAAAGGCATTCAACACCATCCCACACTCTGGTATCTCAGGTAAAATCCTTCAGCTAAATGTAAATCCCTACATAAGTCATTGGATAGCAAGATGACTCACAAATATAATCCAAAAAATTAGCATGGGTGACTCTACCTACTCCAAAAGACCTGTCACTAGGGGGTTATCTCAGGGTTCTGTCCTTCGGCTGCTCCTCTTTTGGGTTTACTTCTTGGAGGTCAAAGCAAATGTTGAGTTTATTGCTGACCAAGTTTGCAGATGACTGTAAACTTGGTGCCATTATAATCTCCCCAGAGGACACCAAAATCCTCCAAGATGGCCTTTCCCAATTAAATAGCTGGCGTTAAACTATATATTAAAACTAAAGGCAAAGAAATGTATAATCATATTCTTCAGCAAGGATGACTCCACATACAGCTGTCACATTGACAACATACCTCTCAACTATCCAGATTTTTGCCCCATATTTTTGGTCCATTTCTCCAAAACCTGTTTTTTTTTCTTGGCAAAACATTGAGAACTGAAGTCAGAAAATAATGACAAAAATGTGAGTTTTAGACTTCATATACTTTATAAAATGAATGCTAATACAAAACCTGTTATTCTATCAACGTTCTAAGTTTGTAAGAGCAATGTTTAAAAATTGCCCCGATTTTTGGGCCTTTGTCCCCCCCAATTATTATGGCTTTGACCGGATTTCTTGCTCTAAGAGGTTGAGAGGTATGCAACATTCCATTGAAAGTTGATCCTGTAGTTAGGGATCTGAGAATTTAAGTCAACAAATGAGCTGTCCTTTCATCACCATGTAGCCACTATTCTAAGGAAGTCCTTTTTCATCACACAGATTATGTCTAAACATATGGCTTCCCGGTCCAGAGATGTAATAATTTCACTGTATGCTACTCTCATCAGGTCAATCATTGAATATAGTACCGCATTTGATATGTACCTGTCCAAATGCCTGTCAGAACTGAAGCAACCGCAATGCTTTCTCACTACAGAAAAAAAAAATAAGGGCCTAATTCACAAGAAACTAGGCAGACCATCTCAAAGCCTTGTCCCCTTTTCTGGTATCATACAGGCTACTGACAGGTGACCGCTACCACACATATAGAACCTCAACAGATCCTGTTCTTACAGACCAGTGAACACATTTGAAAGTCCAATGGTAGTGTGAACACCTGCTCAAGGGATCTCAATCTCTTTTACAACATAAATAGAATATGTTAGCAGGATGGACACGTATCACAGAGAATACCTCTTCTATGGGACCGTTTTCCACTCCACATAAAGCAAAGTACTTCTCTTGCTCTATTTAAATGTAATTTGGATGAATGGATGGGAAACTGCAAAATTCACCCCCTGGTTTAGCACCCTTGTCCCTCATGGATAGGGACAACAAGTGAATTTCCCATTATATCCTTGTTCTGCCAACATCTGCATTATATATACACAAAATATAAGGGCTAAAACTACATAGGAATGTCAGGCTAGGCTTCTTAAGATCCTCACACATCAATAGTCTAGTAATTATATATGTATGAACCTATAATTCACACATTTATGCTTCTAGAGAATGTAAGGATTTGATGCAGTTGAATTGTCCCACCAGAATTGTTCTTGAATACACCAAACCAACCATAAATCACAGGAAAATCACTTGATCTTTAAACATTTTGTATAACAAACGATATGGAACCCCCCTCATCTCTAAATAAAATATCTTTGAATTTGCACCAACTTGAAGAAAATAGGGAAACAAATTAATACCTTTTTTCTGACTTGCTATGAGCTGAGAGAAAATATATTTAGAGATCAAGGTGTGGGGATGGAGCCCCCCTCCCCTGCAAAAATGTTAGAACTGAATTTACTGACCATTAATTATACTGCAGAGGACTACCATGAGGTGATACCAATGTTTATGGCAGACTGTATGTGGAAAAATTAACTTCAGTAACTTGTGCCAATCATTCATAATATACAGGTTTTTCCAAGTCAAATTTCCCCTCAACAGTCTTAAAATGACCTTGTAAGCCATCTCCACTGTCATAAAGGGATAAGGTCCTGACCATGACCCAGGAGACCCAAGTCTGATTAGTGGCTTCAGCACCTGTTGGAGATGATGTGCAATGGGGAAGGGAGAACAACAATGTTAAATCTGCTTACCTTTTCCAGAAGGGAGAGTGGGCTATGCATGTATGAAATAGGTGAAGTGGTGATGCTTTTACTGTCTTGGTGAACCAATGATGCAGTGTAAAAGGATAGGTGTTTGAGGGAACACACCACCACATGGGAAGGCATTCTCCTCTAAACATCACTGAGTGCCTCCTCTTGTGACATCATCCTAACATGTCAGAGGGATGAAAGGCTGAGTAATAAATCCTACTGAAAATAAAATAGTATAATGGGTGCTTGTCTGGCGCTATCCCCTTCATGCTGCTTGTTGGCTTGCAACATGCATTGGAATGAGGACATGCCCATGGGAAGGGCTCAGACTTTCCAAACATAGTTCACATGGGTAGGCATGTGCTGGGGAACTATACAGAATGGTAAGATCAGTGAGTTCACAACACAGGAAGCCAGAATTCATGAGCTGCAGGTAAGAGGACAAACACGTGCTCAACAAAATGCAATGAATAACCAGGTCCTCTGAAGATGTACTCTGGACAGCCATCCTAGCAACAAGCACAACTTGATAGGCCATTTAACCTGGGGTCATTAGCTGGATGCCCATCTCAGAAAGTGTAAGCTATATACTCAGATATTTTGTTATTAAACTGGGCAGTAGATCAAAAAAACCTAGTGTCATACTCCATATACCAGAGCTTGCAACTACATGTTTTTAATAAATAAAACACAAATCACAGAAGCACAAGACTTTACGGCACAGCAAAACATAAGTTTCTATGCAGACTGTATAATGGCAAAGAAAAAAAATCTGCTAACAGATTGATTGTTACCTTTAAGGAAATTATGCCATAACAGGTGCTATATTTCATTCCTGCTTATATCCAAGGGCTCAGTATGACCAAATCATTTTCATAAAGCCTTCTGAGGTGCTGTAAGACACCAAAACAACCATTAGGGAGAGCCATTCCACATTAATGAGCATTGTTTGTGAGTGAATACTGAGAAATGTTGCCTTTACCAACCTGTCTTAAAGATGAGTTGCATGGATACACTTTTTCTAGGTGTTTTTTTGTCCCCATACATGTCAACTATCAAGCCTCTGCTTGATCAAATAGTACTCATTCTTTCCTCCACTTTGGGGAATTCCACCCAGAGCAGAGGTGGCAGCTGTCTGAGGAGCTGAGGCATCATTCAGGCCACCACGAGGGTGCTTTGTGCTCTTGCAAGCATCCCCTCAGTAAAAGCATTTGGTAATCTTACCCCACCCCCATGGACAGAGGGATATGAGACCTGTATCACCACAGTGGCCCACAGTGCTTTCACACACTTGCTGTGAAGGCAACCATGCACTGGTGGCTTGCTGAGCATAATGCCCACCCCTAGGCTGCATACTTATGCTTCCAGCTCCAACCCCCACGATGTCCTTAATTACTCACCTTGCCAGCATGGTCATGCTGCTAGTCAAGTTTGGGTTGCAGAGTCTATAGTCAGGGCTTTATCCCTCTACACCACTGATGCTGGATAATTGCAGGGATAAATGATTTAATATTAGATTGCACTTATCAATAATCTGCAACCCAAAACTAGACTGCATTTATGTGCGAAAGTTTTGTTTCCAGTATTACCATAAAATATCTCCAGTTCAAATATGAGTGATGTTGCTGAGAAGATTCAAAGGCCTTTGTGTGAATCATTGGTTTAGGTACACTTGTTACGGATGTGTTTTTCCACATAAGCAGCATGCTTTGTGTCCTCTATATTTTAATGCCTGCGGTGTGACAGTGATTCCTGCCTTTCATTAAATAAATGATAGCTTCATTTAGCCCTGGGTGAAGAAAAAGCTTCAGTACTTTAGCCCCTGTAAACTGGAATTATCTGCCTGTACAAAATTGATAAGAATAAGAATCTGCTTCCCCACTTCCAATCTACACTGTTAGTTGACGATAAAGACATAACATTCCTATAAAAGCCTTGGTGTCAATGGATAGTGGCAAAGCCTACTCCTGTAAATGCCTTAGTGACAACGGGTAGTGATAAAGCCTTTTCCTGCAAATACCATAGTGAACAGGTAATGACAAGCTCTTTTGTGAATGACTTAAGTTTACAAGAATTAATGTTCAAGAATTGTTTACCAACAGGAAGGCAGCACACTAGAGCAGCAGGTAGTGTTGTCAACTCACAGCAAGAGGTTCTCTGGTTGGATTCTCAGCTGGAGTGCCTTCCATGTAGAGTCTGCATGTCCTCCCTCTGTTCATACGGGTTTTCTTTGGGTGCACCGGTTTCCTCTAAAATTGCAAAGACCTGCAGCAGGTGGATTGAACACTAAACTGGCCATATATGTGAGCATGAATGCTTGTGTGTGGTATGAAGGAACAACTGCAGTAGGGCTAGCCACCTAGCAGTGTGAACATTGACTCAAGACAATTGTCATTGCTGATGTAACACCCAGGCCATATGCAAAAGGGAAAAAGGGGTTGTGGATGGATGGATGAAATTGTTTACCAACAGAACTTAAACCTGTACATGAATTTAGTGAATTGTCACATTATCGTATTACTTATATTTTGGCTGTATCATGACTGAAGTCCATATTCTTGACTTGTATGTTATGTTTACCTTTCAGTATATATCTTGTATACTTTCTTGCATTTATTTCAGATGCCCTTTTCTATTTTATATACTGTCTTTTGGTTAGGGTCATTGCTGAAAAGGGTCCTCAGACCAGACCATCCACCTGGTTAAAAAACAAACAGACAAATATACAACTTCTCTTTGATGTCATTGTGCCTATGTTTTCCTTGATGCTGTTTCATAATGCCCTCACACTCTCCCTAGAATAGGTTCTGTTAGTGCTGTTGCTCACTGGACAGTGTTACAACCCTGTGGTGCTCAATGATTTCCTAAGATCCCTCAAAGCATTTGAAAACAACAGAATGTGAAAGAATTTGTTAAAATGTACTGCTGTCTCATGAATGTTCATGTCTGCCTTATTGTATCTTGATTCTGGTTATTTCCTGCTGCTGCAATCACTAGATTATGAGATCTGACATCTTGCCTTCTCCAACAACATTTAATTTTTACTTTCTTTTTTTATAGTTTCATACTATTTATTTTATTTTGGAATTGGTTAATTGCTTAGGTGGACTGTTTAAGAAGAGCAGTTTTTAGACATGATTCCCAAAAAATAGAAACATTTAAACACACACACACACACACACACACACACACACACACACACACACACACACACACACACACACACACACACACACATATATGACTAGAGGCTATAGGGCTTTACCAAAATAATATGAAGTGATGCCAAAAAAAGAAAAGTAGTCTGAAAATATTTTATCCACACTATATAACACACATTTATTTCCTCTGAGACACAATGAAGTCCTTTTATGTTGACTGTCTGTATCACTTCTGGATAAATCTTATTCACTTCCACAGCCTTACCACCTCAGAACTGTATAATTGCTATAGTCAACTCACTGACAGATATGGATAAAATCTATTTGTGTCTCTCACTTCCATCTCACAGGGGCATATACATTCATACATACCTAATATAAGGGATTCAAAAGCATTGTGCACAGTCCTCAGAATGAAACTTCATGATGACGTTTTATATATGCTCCAGATATTAGCAAGATTTATAGACTTGAACTTCACTAATGAAATGCACGGTACGGACAGTTCACAGCACAGAACGTCTTGGCTACCTCCCAACAGAACACATCATTCACACTGTTGTCCTAGTACTGCTATTATGTTGTATAATAAGCAAGGGATGTTGTACAGGACACATATGCAAAAAATCTTCCAGCCAACTACAACACCACTGCCATAAGCACCACGCATCCATGTTGGGAGACAGACAGTTTGGGAAATATGACATGCCACTGTAATGACAGATAATCCTACCACCAGGAGACTAAAACCTGA
Source organism: Protopterus annectens (assembly GCF_019279795.1). Lineage (NCBI taxonomy): Eukaryota > Metazoa > Chordata > Ceratodontiformes > Protopteridae > Protopterus > Protopterus annectens. The sequence continues at coordinate 574,277,749 of NC_056746.1, forward strand.
AACATGAAGCAAACACTATGTTGCAACATAATGGCATGTTAGCTGCAGAGCCATGTGTACCTCTATTAGGGCTGTAGGACAGGAAAAGGGCCATAGGAGTAGGATGGCTCCTGTGGAAAGCAGGCAGATCATTGTGGTACACACTCCTGCAACAGTCTTTACAATGACAATTTGGTTACCTTCAATTACTATGTACACCTGTTATTTGATGTACAGATTTAACTGTATGGCACATAGTGCCGTCTTTATTATAGGGATGTATGTGCTATTAGGTCCAGCTCCCTATTGAAATCTCAACACTCAGAATGCTGATTGACAAAAATAAAAAAAAAAAAACGAAAACATGGGAGAATTTTGAAATCTTCTTAAAACTTCATTTTGTAGAGTGTTCAAGGAACCCTACCCCCCCTTGTGCCAGTCTTATATATACATATATATATATATATATATATATATATATATATATATATATATATATATATATGCCAACTCCCATATCTCCAAATATTCAAAAAAATGGCATCTTGGACTTAATACACATCCAATCTTTCAGCGATTCAGTCTCTGTATTTTGGGACTTACTCTAGCGGGTCTCAACATTTCAAATGGCTACTGTTATGTACAGACATGTGGCAGGTGTTGTACTAGGTCAGTGCTGCTCAATTATAGATGATGGAGATTCTTGAAGTTTAGTGCCTTATTGCCCATATTGGCAAAGCAGCATTAATTTACTTGGTACAGATCTCTAGCAAATCTACTGATGAAGGAGTTATGACTGCCTGGGGTTTTGAATAACATTGTAAGTCAAATTTATTTATTTATTTATTTCAGTTTGATTACCGGGGAGGTCCACTGGGCTTGGGGGCCCGTTTTCAGTGGAGGCCCAGGGAGAAAAGCTCCAACAAGGAAGTACAACAGTTTAAATAGTTTGGATTACAAAAACAGTTTCAATTAACATGCAAAGTCATAGACAGTATGTATTATAGATAACAGGTAGTTACAAAAGAATAAACACTAAACAATTTCAATTATTGTTAAGGAGGAAAAAAAAAGGCTTGCATAATGAAAATACAAGTTTTACTGTTTTGTTCCCTAAGCTAAATAATTTTTAGAAAGGAATAGGAAGGTGAAATAGGAGGAGGTTAGCCTGGAGTAAAGGGAGAAGACTGTTTACGAGTTGTAGGCTGAAGAGTGTAGTTGCAGATTCTGTTTAGATAGAGGTAGGAATGAAGTTGGGTTTTGAAGTTATTAAGGTTGGTACATGTCCTTAGTGATGAGGGCAGGGCATTCCATTTTTTAGCTAGGGTAAAGGATAAGAGAAGCTGACCTGCAGGGCGCTGGGGTTTTTGAACTGTGATCAGGTTTAGTTGAGAAGATCTAAGTGGTCTAAGGGGGGTGTAAGGTTGTAGAATATTAGAAAGAGCAGGGCAGTTAGAAGGGTGTAACAATAGTTTGAAGGCTGTGGTGATTTGGATAAAGTTAAGTTGATTGGGAAGTTCGAGCCAGTTTAGGGAGTGAAGGGAGGAGCACTGATGAGAAGAGGATTTGGCGTTAGTGGCAAATCTAGAGATTTTGTTGTAGCATAGTTCCAATTTGGCGGTAAGTGTGGATGAAAGATTAGTGAGCAGGGGGGCTCCGTACAACAGGGAGGGAAGGAGGTAGGTAGAGTCAAGGGTTAGTCTGGAATGAGGAGAGAGGAAGTGGTTGTTTCTAAACAGTAAACCTAGTTTTATGTGTGTTTTTTTGATGTTTAGCTGGATATGGGTATTAAATTTTAGTTGATCATCGACTGTAACACCGAGAAGTTTGGTGGAGGGTACAATCTCGATAGAGGAGTTACTAAGGCTGGTAATGTGAAATGAGTTTTTATCAAGGGAGGAGGATTTAGAGGGGGAGAAAAGGAGGATCTTAGTTTTGTTAGCATTTAGGGAGAGATGATTTTGTAGCATCCAGTTTTCAGTGGTTGAGAAGGCACTTTGAGTTAGGACTTGGAGGTCTGTTAGGTTAGAGGCAGAGCAGATCAATGTGGAATCATCAGTATATTGCACAATTTTGGTGTTAGGGATGGCTTTGTGGAAGTCATTAATAAAGATATTGAATAGTAATGGGCCGAATATGGAACCTTGAGATACTCCGGTAGGGGTAGGAAGAAAAGTAGAGGTGGATTGGCCCCATCTCACAGCTTGGGACCTGTTTGAAAGGTAGCTGGAGAACCAGGAAAGAGTCTTTGGGCACAGGTTGCGATTAGATAGGTGATTTAGAAGGTGGGTGTGAGAGATGGTGTCAAAAGCTTTGGATAAATCCAGTAGGACCGTGGATACTATATTACCGGAGTCACAAGCTGAATTGACGGAGTGCAAGAAGGAGAGAAGGGCGGTATTAGTAGTGTGTCCTGGGCGGAAGCCATGTTGGGTAGGAGAGAAAAGTTGGTGCTTGGTAAGGAATGGAAGGAGTTGCAGGTGGATACATTTTTTTTGGTGGATACATGATTTTTCTAGGATTTTGGAGATAGGGGAGAGAATGGCTATAGGGCGGAAATTTGAGACAGTACAGTTTTTGCCACCTTTGTGGAGAGGTAGAATGTAAGTGGTACGCCATAGTTTAGGAACATAGGATTCAAGTAATGACCTATTAATTAGGATGCTGATAGGTAGAGCAAGAGTCAGAAGCTATTTTTAGGAAGGAGGATGGAATGTTATCAGGGACATTGGAGCAGGGCTTTAGTTTATATAGAAGTTTCTTTATTTGGTCGGTAGATACTGGTTTGAGTTTGAAAGAGGAGGGGGGAGAGCAGATTATGGAAGATTGAGCAGGGAGGGGAGGAAGGTGATTGTTAGTAAATGTCTTGGTTAGCTCAGTGATAGAAGAGGTGAAGAAGGAATTAAATAGTGAGGCTATTTCAAGGTCAGATTTGCTGGTATCTGGACAGGAGTTGTTTTTAGTACCTGGTCTGAGGAGGGAATTGATGGAATTCCAGAATTGTTTGGGGTTTCTAGCATGGTTTTCTTGAAGTTTGATGTAGTACGACTTTTTATCTTTAATGACTTGTTTCTTGGTTAGGTTTCTTAACTGCTAATACTTGAGGAATATTTCGGGTTGCTTGCATTTAATGTAGGATTTCCAGGTTTTATCCCTTTGGAACATTAACTTTTTTGTGTCTTTGGTGAGCCAAGGGGAGGTATTTGCTTTAACTCTTTTTGTTCTTGTTGGAGCTAGAGAGTTAAGGACTGTTAAGAATGTTGAATTGAAATAGTTGACGGCTTCATCTAATGGTAATATTTTTAGAGGGTTCCAGTTGGTGAGTTTAAGAGAGTCAGAGAAAGAAGTAGGGTTGAAGTTAGAGAGGTTTCGAGTGTGAGTGTAGTGGTGAGAGTGTGGGGAGGTGGGAGTAGCTCGAATGGAGTAGGCAGGGAGGTGGTCTCCTAAAGGGTCAGGAGTGATGCCAGATTTTATAACTTTGTTTGGATGAGATACTAGAATCCAGTCAAGTATGGAGCCAGGGGGATTAGCTTTGTTAGGTCTGGTAATGGAGTTAATAAGTTGGGAGAAGTTAAATAGGTTGATAGTTATTGTAGGATTTGGGTTAGAGATTTTTCCCCAATCAATATTTACATCACCCAACATGTAGGTTTCTAGCTTAATATTGGAGGAGGTCCAGGAGAGGATGTCTTCTAATGTATTGGTATTGTTGCCTGGAGGGATATAGAGACAAATGATGCAGATACTTTTATGGTTGTTCATTTTTAGTAAGCCAATTACTAGTTCAGCATTATTGAACAAAGGGATGGGGTTAGGGTAGGGAGTAATGGACAAGAGGTTGGAGTAGATTAGGGCAATGCCACCACCTCTTCTATTAGGTCGGTCAGATCGGACAGAATGGAATTCTGGGGGTAGGAATTCAGAGTCATTAATGTGAGGTTTTAGCCAGGTTTCAGTGATAGTTGCTATATCAGGAGAGTTATGGTTGAGCCAGGCATGGAAGAGGGATAGTTTATTTTTTAAGCTTTGGGCATTGATGGTGAGGAATTTGAGGTTTTTGTTAGTGGATTTCTTGTTGGTGTTAGGGAGATTTGTAGGATGGAGAGTAGGACCTGGGTTGGGGTGAATATCTCCAGCCAAGTGAATGAATGTGGGATGGAGGAGGTGTTTATTAGTTTTGTTTTTAGATAGATGATGCTGGTAGATGAGAGGTTTATGTTTATGGCTCGCATCTGAGCTTGGAAAATGCTTTACTTTTAGGAGGAGGATTGGGTAGGAGGGAACTAAAGAAGCTTAAATGTTGTGGTAATGGGAGGTAAGGTGGTGTTGGAGAGTAAGAGGAGGGGGGAGTAACTGGACATGAGTATAGCAAGTGTTGTGGTATAGAGATATTAGAAGGAAAAGGAAGGAAGAGAGAAGAAGGATCTTGGAAGGAAGGGAGGGCATGGTAGTAGTGGTCAGTTGGAGGAAAGTAGAAAAGATAGGTGATGGGGTGTTGGTAATGGGGGAGTGGTTAGAAAGAGGAGGGGGAGGGGACAAGGAGAGTTAGGATTGGTTGGAGGAGGAGGAGGGATGGATAGGGGGGATAAATGTAGAGGTACTGGTGGCAGGTGGAATTTGGGGGCAGGGTAGGGGAGCGGAGTGAGCCCGCAGGGTGAACGGAGCGGGAAGAGCTACAGAGGCGGGAGCCAGAGAGGCGGGAAAAGGACCGAAAAACAATCAGTGACCTAAGGCTGGATAAGGAGAATTACTACAGGGTGCAGGTAAGTGTTTTAAACATTGGTTTACAGTGAAAGCAAGGATGTTAAGTATGGTAAGAGAAGAACTCTCTGGAAGTAAGTATGTAAGTACCTAAGTCTGTTAGTGTAGGGCAGGGGCACCTTTGGGCAGAAAGTAGTAGAAAAGGGAAAATACTGCAGTTCCTTTTATCAGGAATATGCTGCCACCTAGTGGTAAAAGGAGGGAGGTGCACACAGAGAGGAAAAGGTTTCTTGGTGAAGTTAGGCTACAGTGAGTAGATAGAGCTAAAAAAAGGGAGAAGGACTGGGAACTAAGGATGGAGGGCTTGTGCAGTGACCAGTGTTAGGCTACTTTCACGCGCACTGGGGTAGAATGCTGCTCTAGGTTAGGAAGATGCTAGAGACAAAATATTTAATAGGTTACATACACTGAGTCTCTTTAACAAGGGCGGGTGTCCCAACACATTAATTAATAAGGCACAGGCAAGTAGTCCACGGACATCTTCTTCTTCTTTTGGGAGGAGTAATCCCCTGCCTGGTCAGTGAAGAAGGGGGAACACTCTGGGAGCAACTGAAAAGGAGTGAGAAAAAATACAATAGGTTAAAATGGGAGTAAGAGGGGAAGAATAGGAACAAGAATGCAGGAGGAAGACTAAGCAGAGTAGTGGAGGGAAGTATTCAGAGTAGAGTCCGAGGAGGAGAGAAAGTAAAAAGGGGCAGAAGTGTGGACTGAGGGAGAGGGAAATAGGAGGCAGACAAGTCGGAAAGGGTGAAAGGTGGAAACAGTAGTGCAGTAGAAGGTCCACAAGATATAAGCTGTAAACATCAATTCAGCATGCAAGCAATATTTAGGTAACAGTATATACAAGCTAAACAAAAACGACAGTGCTGGAGAGTAGTCAGCTTTAAACTTCAATTCAGCATGCAAGCAATATTTAGGTAACTGTATATACAAGCTAAACAGAACGAACCATGCTGGAGAGTAGTCAGGGAGCAATATTTGTGTTCACATAGCAATGAGAAAAAAGCAATTGCAGGTCGCTAAATAAACAATTGGTAAGGTGTCTTAACTGTAAAGTAAACTTGCCTTCCAACCTTTTAGTAAACCGCTACAAACAATGGTCGCCTAAGATAAGAATAGCATGGCGACTGTGAAATAGGGTAGTAGCAAGGTTAAATGTAAGGGTCGCTGGGTTCTAGTAATGTGGGAGCTAGGTCTCACAAGCCACGATGCTGATAGGCAGTGAATTAGTAATAACAATGTTCGCCTAAGGATTTTCAATGCTAAGAAGTGATTGGCGGCAGTAAAAGGTAGTTGCAGGTTGATATACAATGGTCGCTAGGTTCTAATAAGATTGGGAGCCAGATTGCCAAGGCAGGAGCAGTTTAAAAATGCAATGGTCGCTGATATAGTATAGTGTAGTATGGCAGACTGAGCAATAAATGGTAGTTGCAGGTTGGTATACAATGGTCGCTAGGTTCTAATAAGGTTGGGAGCTGATGCAGGCTACTATACTGGTGTAGTGATCGACATTTAGAGCTGCTAAACAGACCTCAGTATAGTTCGTTAAAATGCAAGCGTTGTAACCAGCGTCAAACCACTTTAGATGCAAGCGTTGTAACTAGCGTCAAAGCACTTTAACTGACACAATGTATCTAACAAGATAGAGTTTAATACAATACTAATACTCTAGACTAGAGGGCAAAGCATTAGAGCATTGGCAAAACCTTCCCCTAGAAAGCTTAATACAATACTAATATTCTAGACTAGAGGGCAAAGCAACACAGGAATGCACGCTGCTCGGTCAGAGAAGTGAGAAATGCTAGGCTAACCTCAAGGAGTTGTAGGGCATTAGAAGGACCGACTTTGAAAACAAGGATACATTTAAATATGTCTCAAGTAGCTCATACACTTCAGATATAATTCAGCAAGTTACAGCAGCAGTCTGATGTACGAGTGTCAGAAAGTATAATAACATAAGCATTTACTAAAAGCAATATAACAACAGCATGTGCAATTTCCTTCAATTCATTATAATAACAGCATGTGCAATTTCCTTCAATTCATTCTGCAGCTTCACTTACCGAGATGCGGGAGCAGCAGCCTGGACACAGGGTTGAATGCACAGTGTGGGGGAGGGGGGGAACGCGTATGGCCCAGATTTAAAAATGGCGCCTCACAAATCGTTCTGGTGAAATAACATTTAGGGCGGGTAAATGGCCTAGGGGGAGGGGATAAGTAGGGGAAGGAGAAGGTAGGGAGAGGAGAGAGGGGGAGGGAAGTAGAGCCAGAGAGGCGGGAAAAGGGCCAAAAAACAATCAGTGACCTAAGGCTGGATAAGGAGAATTACTCCAGGGTGCAGGTAAGTGTTTTAAACATTGGTTTACAGTGAAAGCAAGGATGTTAAGTATGGTAAGATAAGAACTCTCTGAAAGTAAGTATGTAAGTACCTAAGTCTGTGATTGTAGGGCAGGGGCACCTTTGGGCAGAAAGTAGTAGAAAAGGGAAAATACTGCAGTTCCTTTTATCAGGAATATACTGCCACCTAGTGGTAAAAGGAGGGAGGTGCACACAGAGAGGAAAAGGTTCCTCTGAGAAGTTAGGCTACAGTGAGTAGATAGTGTGTGTACTGTTGGGTATGTGTGCATGGCAGATGTGATGGTGACAACCAGTGATGCATTCCAGTATATCTCTACATCTGCACACATTTTGTTAACTTTGTGATGACATTGTTACCCTTCAGTGTCCTGCTTAATAAAGCATCAGTTTTTTCCAAAGAATCTTGTTTGTATCAGGACTTTTGGTATCTGATAGTCTGCAACTGTATGTCCATAATTATACATGTTAGGCAAGCCCTTAATGTACAATTATGGGCTTTATGAATCCCAGACAAAGGCCAGTCATTTGCATGCATCCTCCACACTTGTCTTCTTCCAGGTAGGAAAAGGGAGAGGCTCTCATCTATGGGATTTCCTACAGTCTGTGATTTTCATTGTGCTTTGGTATGTGGTTGCTACAGGGTGCTAGTTCTATGCAATTACAGACTAGGTTTATGAAGCCCACCCAGCATTCCCAGTTGAGGCCAACTTTCTTCACGTTTGTTAAGAAGTGCCAGAGAAATATTTCTACCAACCCGTCAACATATGATTTGTCAGAATCTAATTTCAGTGATTGCTGCAGATTCTGCCTTCCTTTCCTGCTTCTAGCACTGCATGAATGGATGGCCCTCTCCTTTAAATTTAATGCTTCCTTCACTACTGGTGTCTGCCAATGAGCTCTTATGTTACTCTCATGACAAGTGCTGACCACCAGCTCCTGTACCTCAGGTACTGAGATCCAGAACTGTGTTCATTCAGACTTCTTATCTCTGATCTTCCTCAGTATACAGAAGCTCTTTTGGAGGCGAGAACTGACTAATTCTACATGGTAGCATGTGCCAAACACTCTCAGGACACCGTCACTGTGTGTCTGGATTCCCTAGATCTGCCTAGCTGCATCATGAGCTGTCTAACTCAGGACACCATCAAGTGGCAAAAGTAGTAATCAGCTTACATCTCAGCACCTCTCTTTTTTTTTCTTCATCCCCACAGGACCAAGACTAATGTTTCCTCTACCTCCATTTTGGCAGGACCATTTATTCTACATGACTGTGGAAGCTGGGGATTCCCATGAAGGCAACAGCCTTATGGCCCATTTGCTCCTGCCCATGAATCCCTCATGAATTCATCCCCTCTAGTCTAGAGTAGGGATGTAGGGAGTAGGCCAACCTTGGTGGCCCTACAGAGCAGCCAAACCTCTCCCCCAGCAAAGAATCCCCACCCTTGTGGTGGGTCTTCCAAGATCCACTATAGCTGCCCTGTGTGGGCTTCTCTCAGTTCACAGTGTGACTTTGCACATGACAGCATGGACTTCATAAGGTCAAGCTCAATGGGGTAGACACCTATGGCTCCCTCTAGGTGTTATCCATGTGGTGAGCCACAGCTATCACCCTCCCTCAAGATGAGTAATCAGGCATCAGTTTCACTCTCTCATTCTTCCTTGCAGCCAGCATCTCTCTTGACCCAAGTACCAAGACCATATGACCTCAGATGTATTGACACTACTAGAAAATTATTTATTAATCTTTGATCCAGTACACTCAAATCAGAAGTACACTCACAAACAGCCTTGTGTTTGAGCATGTTACTCATTATAGATTATCCATGACAAATGCTGATGTCTTAGAAAAATTCATCATTCAAGTTCAAATCAAACAAGCCTTTTCTCCTTATCATACTCTTTCAAGCATCTCTATTATTTCCCACATGAACACTGAGTACTCCAAGTAGGACTACAGAGTTAGTAAATGCACACCACACTGACAGGTGGAGCTACAATCAATAGGCAGCACTTATCAAGTACTACCCCTACAGTTTTCAAGAAGAACAAATTTTGTATATATCTGCATGAGAAACAGATTTTCCTTCCTGCAATTCAAAGTCTCATTGAGGAGACCATCTGGTCTACTGGCACAAACTGTAACTGCACAACATTTAGCCAGGTTCTTGTTGGTTTCCCACACTTACCCAGGGCTTCTCCTAAAGGACCACTTTGGAGAGGAACAGATACTACTCCAATTGAAAAGACTGGTTCCAGAACTAATGGTGTTTGCACAAATGAAACCCTCAGTGTTGTAAATCCTCCACCTCAAGCTGATAAAATATGCAATACACCAACAATTGTTGAAATTTGTCCAAATGTTTATTAAAAAACAGAATACTAAAACAAACCATAAAGAACTTGGTGCTTTCATCCCTCAACTGATTTTGTACTATGGGACTTCCTCAGAGTTCATTGATAAATTTGACATAACTTCCTTATATATATGAACTACTACCGCAAATCTGTCACATCATTTTTTTAAATAGTCAATCTAAAAATTCCATCATCACTTTAAATTAACTATAAAATCCATATTATCTTAAAGGTATAAAATGAAACAAATACATTAAAATGTATTGAAATACAAATATACCATAAACTTATCATATAATATAACATCATTTGTTGGAATTCAGAGTTGCTTCTGCAAATTAGATTGAATGCCACAGAGTCCAGGAATTAATGAGAATATCTCTTTAACAGTTTTTTTTTAATTAAGGGAGAAAAATTACATGATAGTATACACAGAGATGTAGGGGTGTGGGGTCCTGTCCCTATAAAACACTGGAAAAACATGAAAATTTGTTAGTTTTGTTTTTTTTAACTCAACTGAATTTTTTTCAAAATTTGTGTCCCAACCATTTTACTTTCAGCCTTTAGATGTAAACTCATATATTATAGGGATCACATACTACCACATATGCCCAAACTCTCCATATTTAATCAACAACCACTACAAACTATAAGCAAATATATATAACCTTTATATAAATGGAGTGTCTAATGAAACACTTTGAACTGCAGTCTTGAGGTAAATTTAATAATTTTTGTTGAAAATTCTAATAATCTAATTTGTGGTGACAGTTTAATTTCATATAGCAAAAATATTAACAGTTCTGGATATAATTTATTGGATATTGAATTAAAGGTTCTTACTATGGTCTTAGGTTTGTGCCTACAGTTCTTCCAAAGCATTATAGCACCAATATAAAGCTATTTAAGCTGTGTAGGAAGTTATAGTTAATGTGATTTTTGAACATTATTAACATCCTGTGGAAACTATTCATTTTTCAGATGCTGAAAATAAATTTAGAGATTATGGACTATCGTGGTGTTTGGACACTGACTTACAGCACAAAAGTAATTGCATTTCATAGGTTAACAATGAAACTATCGTGTTTTTCCAATATGTTTTCTGCAGAACTTAAAGGTTTTAATGATTTTAACATCAACAAAACTAAATATATTAAACATAATTTGACTAAACAACAGTAATCACTTACAAATTTGGGTAATAATTAAAATTTAGATATTGAACTATAAGAAAAAGCTAAGAATATTATGGCTTTTCACGTGAACTAGTATGCTAAAATTCATTTAAATGATGCCACTATTTATTTAAACGTCTGCAAAAATGAAACAGACATGGCATTGAAGAACAATGAAACATTACTGTTTAAAACTGTATCTCTGGGATTTCTAATGAAGAAGGAGGTTAAGAAGAAATTGTTAATGGATAATCTTAAAATATCCACTTCATATTGCTTGCCCAGGATACACAAAGATCTATATTATCCACCAGATAGATTATTTTATCAGAGTGTGACAATTATTCACTACAGCTAGGTAGCCTGATTAATAGTTAATTGACACAGACCGTAGTCTGTGGTCTAATATGAGAGAGAGACTGGACATCTTTTACAGCTGCTTCCTGATACTGAGACAAACACATTGCCTGGGTATAGCCTGACATAACTCATGTCTATACTAGTAATGAAACAGGTTTTGGTATAGAAGCATTAAGAAATTTCTAACCTAATGTGCAGAATAAAATATATATGCTAATACCTATTACCTATTAAATTACTTATTTAATTTTTGATTTTTAATTGTAGACTGTACCAGCAGATTAAGAGTATACTGATGGGGACCCCCCCCCCGCACACTAATTAAGTTATGTCACAGATGGAAACTGAATGTATTTATGATAACTTTTTTTTCAAAATAACGTAATTCTGGTGTTTACATGTAAAAGGGGCCCTAATTACTTTTAACTTTCTTTTATAGATTAAGTAGGGATAAGTTTGGGTTAAATGCACATACCTGACTGGTTATGAAGTGAATTATTTATATATTAATTTATATAAAACCTACATTGACACATTTCTTCCATGGCAACATCTCCCAACCTCTCCATTTGCTAAAATGTCTGTATTATGGAGAATTATCAAGGGATAAGAAAATTGTAGTGCTTGTGAAGATTATCTGGTGGAAGCTAATGAACTAATTAATATGCTTATTAATAGGGGCTATCATAAGAAGGATGTAATCAGTTTACTGGAGAGCTGCTTCTGTGATAAGACGGGAGATTAAGTGAAAAATCTTTATAATAATGCTGCAATAACTACACAGACTAGGAGAATATATTTAGAAATGTAAGATGCTGTTCTTTCTGGTAAGATAATTAAAATATTAAGAAATAACAGATTCTATGTTATGATCCTTTTCTCATTAGAGATTGAATCAGGTTCTAGTAATTGCTTTTACTTTTGGAAAAAGCACTCATGACATGTTTATTCATATCTTATTAGACCAGATGAAAGACTGACTTATATGCTACACCTTCATAGGGGGTACTGTTCCTGTGGTTCTTGTTCAGTTTGTGTGCATGTGTCCAGGAGTAGTGATTTTCATTACTGGAGATGTTTACTGTGATAAAACATTTTACTAGTAACTCTACTGGAGTATTTTATCATCTCACTAGTTCCTGCATCTTTTTAATATGGGACAAATTAAAAAGGGACTATTGTGGGAGCATACCAAGCACATAAAAAATAAACATTTAGAATGTGGTGTTCACACTTGTCAAAAACATGCTGACTCAATAAATTGTTCCAAGGCTACTATACTGGAACAATATGAGACATGTAAGAGGTGAATATGCTTTTAATTTGACATTGATGTTAGAGTGCCAGAAATGGTGTAGTTAAGAATATTGGTTGTTCTTTTCTTGTGTATGCTGGGGCTGAGTGATGGTAAGTGGGGTTATGTGCTAATGCTGAAGCTTTCAGAAATACAGAAAGTGTCACCATTAAGTGTAGCAAGGTGTGTGCAAAGTGTTTGCTGGTTATGGTTAGAGCTAGGTTATGGAAGTGAATATACTGGGGTTAGGGTCCTCCTGTCCATCCATACTCATGTGGCTAACCTTAACCATACCTCTGCCAATGCCCTTAATCCCAACCTTGTGTCTAATACTAACCCTGCTGCTGCCCCTAACCCCAATCCTCCACATGACCTTACCAAAAACACTTTTCATAACAGTACCACTATTCAGTAAAAAATAAAAACAACCAATATGCTCTGAGTGGCTGCAACTCCATTTATTAAAACTAATTAAATCAAAACATTAAGCACTTTTGACCTAAAACCGGGGTCTTTAGAATAAATTAATTTCCCACTTTTAACCCTTTTAAACTCATCACTATAGTCACATGATCCAAGAAGATGTAATTGAATCATTTACATTTTTACTTATTTCTATTTCTTTTCAACACATCTGCATAATTACTATTCCACCGAGTCCTGGTCTGATATAGGCATTCACAACAATTTGCAATTTGATTTCTGAAAACTCCAGTTCCTTTTCTTTAGTTGCATTAAAATTTCTAGGAACAAAATCTACTACTGTAAAAATAAATTTCTTAAAATTTTTACATTCCATTGAAATTTTTGCCAGAGTTTTTATCATTTTTTTTTTAATGGCATGTTGATGTTCTTATAGCTTTTTTAAGCTGTTTATTGGTCTTCCCAATATAAAAAGAATAACAGGAAAGACAGTGTGCATAATAAACAATGAATACAGCATTACACATAAAACAACCTGGAAAGCTATGAGATTTCTTTGTTGTATCACAATAAGAATTGGAACTTTCAGATATAAATATGCACATTGAACAATTCAAACATTTATAAGTCCCTTCCTTGTTTTGATGTTGACTATAAAATCCAACTTTTTTCTTCAAGGATATTTTTTATATTTCTACCTTTTTTATTTATAAGCAAAGTTTTTTCCCAACTAAACTAGCCACTTCATTCCTAGTTAAAACACGCCAGTCGTTATTTACAATGTTCTTAATAACTTTTCTGTATAATGAAAAAGATACCAGCAGAGCCACAGACCAATTTCTTTCCATACCTGTTGTCTTTTTCTTACTATCACCCATGTTATCAAATTCATTAACAGCAAGGTTTATGCATTTTTGGGAATACCCCCTTAATAAAAAAATGCTTATGCATATTTTGCAACAAGCCATTAACCATTTCAAAATCTAAGTTTTTTTATTCTTATAATTTGTCCCTTAACTATGTTGTTTTTAAAGTACATGTTCTACATACTATTGTAATGCAAAATAGCATTACTTGCTGTATTCTTGTATGATCTAAGGGTGAAAAGCCTGTCTCTATCTTCTTTCTTAAAAATTTCCACATCTAAAAAATCTAATTCTATCAATACTCTTATGATATGTAAAATGTATAGGTTCATATGTGTTTATTAGGCTAATGACCAAAATGGCCTTTTTAAGCCTAGCCATGCATCCCAAACCTCTGACAAGTTCTGGTACCCTTGGTAAGTGCAAGCAGGGACTTCGGAGATGAAACATTTACAAGCAGGGGCCTGGGAGATGAAACATTTACAGACTGCCTGTGTCCATTAGAGAAATAGGTGCCAAGCCAAGGATGAATTTCCTGCTCCCCACCCAATTGTCCAGGTTACACTCAAATTGGGTTAGGGAGGAACTCTGTTTCACATTGATGGGTAGCCTGTTCCACAGTCAGGGTAGTCTATGGGATACATACCTGTCTCTCCAGCATATCACAGGCAAGGTTTAAGTCCTTTGAAAAGGTAATTCTGGTGCTGTTTGTTTTCCAGATATGCAGAAGGTCCATCAGAGTGGGGTCTGACAATGCCCTGTATGCAAGGCATATATCTCGCCTCAACAGCCTGTAGGCAACAGAATACTGGGATAGGGCCTTGAGGTGGTCTGCATAGACAAGTTTACTTACACCCTGTATTCTTTCAGTGAGGAATTTCTGTGGACGCTCCATTTGTTGGATATGCCTGGTTAGGTACATACTAAAGAGGGCATTGCACTCAATAGGTCTAATGAATGCTGAATACAGTGGAACAATGACTTCTTAGACCTAGATGCCATACCTTTGTTTATAAGTTGCTCAGTATAGAATAATTTCCTCACTACTGTATGCATGTTATAGTTATAGGCTAGATTACTGTCTATGTGTGTCCCTCAGTCCCTGACTACTGGGTCAACTCTAAGGGAGTGTGTTGTCAATATGATAGTTATCAGGGGTGCATGACTTCCCAAGGGATACAATTATACATTTCTTGAAATTCAGTTTTAGACCATTGCTCTAATACCAGTTGTTTGTCTGTGTCAGTGCTTCATGGAGAACATTTGTGTTGGTGTGGGATTCAATGACAACTCCTAATTTGCAATCATCTGTAGATTTAGTCAGCCAGAGACCATTGACATTGGCCTTGACTTCAGAGATGTAAATGCCAAAAAGGAACAATCTAAGGACCAATCCTTGAGGGACTCCATTTGTGACTGGACTGTTTCTAGATGTGGACCCTCCAATTCTAACTTCCTGGGTCTTGTCTGTGAGCCAGTTGACCATCCACAAGGTGACATATGGGTTTGTACTTAACCTCTTGAGTTTGTCAACAATGCCCAAGTGGGGTATTGTGTCAAATGGCTTGGTCAGGTCAAGGTATACAGTGTGAACCATTCTGCCCTCATCCATTTCTTTTGTGATCTTTTCAAAGAAGTCCAGGAGGTTGAGTAGGCATGATTTGCCCTTGATGAAACCAAATTGGGTTGGCTCCAGTGTCGGGAGGTTTACTATATCATTACTGATTATTTCCATGATAATTCTTTCCATGGGTTTGCATATAGGACTAGTGAGACTTATGGTTCTGTAGGTTTCAGGGTCTGTTGCTGGCTCACCTTTGTGCAGAGGATGACTGTTACTGTTCTCCATTCATGAGGGACAAAGCCTGTTTGGAGGGTACAGTTAAATAGCAATTCCAGAGGGCCTGACAGGTCATGTTTCATGCTATTTAGAAGGCATCCTGGGATATTGTCTGGGTTCACTGATGCAATGTTCTTGGCCTTAGCAAGAGCTTTAAGGATCTGCTCTCCACTGATAGCAGGTGGACTTATATTTGGTGATATTTTCTGAGAGAAGGTTGAGGGGGAGAGAGGGGTAAAGTTGGAGCTGAATTTGTTGGCTAGTAGGTTTGCTACATCTTCTGGCTTAGTATAGATGGCTCCATTTACAATGAGCTCTGCACACAATTGTGTATTAACTTTGAGGTTGCGGCCATATAGCTAAAGAATGCCTTGTGGTTGTTCTTGGAAATTTTACCTCAAATTTGGCTTTGGTAGACTTTATTTGTCCTCTAAGTTGTTTGTTTAGTTCAAGTGCTTTTTATCCTGCTGGGTGCTGCACCTCCCAATTTTTGCAATGATTTTCTTCCTTCTGTTACACAGGCTATTGTGGAATTTTGTGATTCCACCATGGTGGCTTGTTTTTTGAGTTAGTTCTGTACTTCTTCCTGTTGGGTACAGCTGCCTGCATGCAGCCATTAAGATGCTTGTATAGGGTTTCTGTGAACAGTTCTGCGTTGTAGCAGTGCTGTCAGGGTTTATGGGGGCTTGACATTTTGCCAGATTATCACTTAATACAGGAAAGGTAGCCTTAGAGTAGTTCCTGAATATTCCAGGTTTAGCTGGGTTCTAGGTTTTATTTTTACTTCAAAGGAGACCATTTTGTGGTCTGACCTTACCAGGGAAGACATTACTCTGGGGGTGTGCAGCACTCTTCCATATTAGTGAGGACCAGGTTCAGTATGGTTGCCCCCGTGGTTGGTGTATTGACGATCTGGTCCACTGAATTTGTGTTTATAAAATCCAGGGATCTCTGTGCCAGTACGTTTGATGTTGTATAGAATTCCCAATTAATGGAATGGTAATTAAAGTTGCCAATGAATGTGGTATTGGGTTGGATGGCGAGTGTTTCCAGTAAGTTTTAATACATGGTATGGGTTTCCTGGCTCATACAGGGGGACCTATAGCCCGCAAGGAAGTGGTATTGGATTTTGCTTATGGAGATTTGAACATGTAGTAGCTTAAGCACATTGTCCTGTTTGAACAGCCTTCAGGTATATTTCTTTTTGATGTAAATCAAGACACCTTCCCCTTTACTCCCTTGTCTGTGTAGTAGCTGGTCTAAATGTGTGAAATACATTATAACCTTGCACTTGTGGTGTGCTCTGCATGGATTTAAACCATATCTTAGTGACAGTACAGATGGCAGCAGCATCTAGGGTGAAAAGAGCTTGTATGGATTGGAGCTTTTTGTTTAGACTCCTAGCACTGAGCAGTAATACCTTTAGATTTTCTTGATTTTGACTTGCTATGTCAGAGGTACTTTTAATTTGGCATTGCCTAAAAAGGCACTATGGGGGAAGAAAATGTTTTAACTAATATTCAAAAGCCTAGAGGGGAGAGGTGCAGATCATCCCTGGTAAAGCTGCATGGTCTGTTGACCATCTCCTTCCATGCTGACAAATATTGCACCCCAAAGAATGACACCAGAAACTAAGTCAATTATTAGTCATTCATCTTTTGTTCGTATTGTGGCATCATCCTTGGAGAAGGTAAAATGTTGCTTAATGCTAGGCTGATACCAGCCTGGGACACGTATGTGAAGATGAAAACACTGTCATCTGTGTTAGCATGTCTGGCAAGAGATTTGCATTTATTCTCAGATTAATTTGTATGCCAACAAATCTAATTGTGAAAATATAAATAAGTTTTTAAAATGTTAAGTATTTCCCTGTTTATACAAAATGTTTAAGGAATCTGTCAGTGTTTTGATACATTTCTAATTGCACGTTTGTGAAGGAGATTCTAAAGTACAAACTGTCTCTGGAGAATCAGCTGATTAGTAGGTGATGTTATTACAATGTTTCTAGTTGCCATGTGATTATTTGAACAGATGATTGACAGGAAAAAGAACTTTTTCACACAGGCAAATGTTATTTTTAAAATAAGACAGCAGAGACTGTTAACCTGGACTATAAAAGAGACTGCTGAAGTCAGTTGAAGGGCAGTTAGTTAAGAGTTGTAGTCAGTTACAGACCTGTGCAGTGGATACCCAAGAAAAAGGACTCACCAAAAACTGTAAGCCCGTGTCAGGCTTACCATAAGTGTTAGAGTGTGTGAGATTTACATTTATTTTGAGTCTGAGTGAGTTAGAGGTCTTAACCTGTAACACATTCCTCTGAAGAGTATACTAAGAGGATAATTTTGGGGTGGACAGCAGTATATATTTCAGTCCCAGGAAATAGAGTGTGTTCCTGTTGTGCTCTTAAGGGAAATTTTGGAATTTTACTATTGAGTGCTCTTTGCACTGGTATTTTCCATGATGCTCCCACACTGGAGTCAGTGGTGAGGATTGACGCTTCTTAATTACTGACTCAGGTTTTAAGTGTGGGACGTGGCAGTCTGGTGGGATATTAACTGGATGTCACAACATATTCCAAGAGCTCCATGATGTCTCTCTTCATATAGTTTAGGGAGGTACGTCTCAGGTCATTTACACCCACATGGACTATGAGTCATACTGGTACTTGTGGTTCAATGACTTGAGTATGTGTGTAATATGGCAGATCCGAGCCCCTGATAAGCAACTGACCATGACTTTCTCCTTACTCAGCCTGGTGAGAGGGACATTAGTGTGTCTCTCAATGGAGTCTCCAACAACCAGAATGTTGGATTGTGTGGTGGCTTCCCTTATTGGCTTAGAAGTTGAGGTTCCATATGTGTTGATGTGGGTGTTGTTTTCAAAGAATGCATTTGGGGCTGCTAAGGGTATGTATACTTCATCTAAGAGGTCTTTAGGGTTTAGGAAGGTTACATTTAAGTGCCTCAGCATATGTGGGTCTATATGTTTGCTTTGAATTGTGTGTGATGGGTGTAGTGTATGTAGTATTGACAACCTTATTGACATTTGGAGTACTTTTATGTGAGAACTTTCCCTGCAGTGACATTGTATAAATACATCTATCACACACCTTATCAGTTTGTCTGAGAATTAACTAATTGTCATACTCATTGATGGAATCTACAAATAAACTCAGACTATCTTCATCTCCCATTCAAATGAAAAATATATTGCCAATAAAGTGTTGATATGCTTTAATACAAATATAACTAGGAATTTCTTTTAAAGTGATCATTTCCCAATATGCCATAACCAGTCTAGTATAATTGGTTGCCATCCTGTCTCTCAAAGCCATCCATTTCTTTTGTTTGCAAAACTATTCCAAGAATATGTAAAACCTGTTCTATACTTTCAAAAATAATTTTTTTTCTCTAAATGTATGCCCATCATGTTTATACAACATGTGAGAGACCCATTCAATTCGTATATCATGAGAGATGACCATATATAAAGACCGTGCATCTACCGTCACCAACAATTCTTTCTCTCCTACGGTAACCTCATCAATTTTATTTCCAAAAAAATGACCGCTATCTCTAATAAAGAAAGGGGAATCTTCCACCATCTTAAATAATGCCTTATTAACAAATATGGTGATAGAGTCTGTTTTAGACATTGGGCCAAAACTATAGGTCTAAAAGGCGGACACTCTTCAGTTTTATGTATTTTTGGTATCACAAACAATTTGCCTATGACTGTTTTTTTCTATATTAAAACACTTATACATAGTATCAGTGATAATCCCATTATAGAAATTCTCATACAACCATCTATACGCTTATATTTTTTACTATCCCTCACACTATCTCAAAAATATTCTTACCTTCTAACATAAGACTTAACATAGTGTTGTAATAATATGCATCAGTAATACTCATAGAACTTCCTTTATCTGCTTTTATGATTATATATATATATATATATATATATATATATATATATATATATATATACACACACACACACACACACACACACACACACACACACACACACACACACATATATATATGGGCAGGATTCACGAAGCCTCCGTGTAAGAGTTACAAGGCTTACACGGAGGCTGCAGTTAAACGGTGTGACAGCATGTCATGCATATGCATGAGGGCATGCTGAATCACACCTAAGGCTAACACGGTCCGTGGAAGACAGTAGGGGGCGTGTCCGTAGGGTGAGCCCTGCAAACGGACACGCCCCCAGAAGCGTAAAAGTCCCGAAAGTAAACCCCCACGACAGAGTCCGTGTAAATGTGAATAAACACAACACAACACATGCCCCCACAGACTATGAACATAAAATGTATAAATGAACATCTTATATTTTTTTTATAAGTTGTAAAGATGTTTGCCCGTGAGTGCGCTTGTTTGCGCGGGCGTGCCCGGCGCTTAGCCACAGTTAGCAGTCAGTGGAAAAGCATATAAGAACTAAATATGCAAAGTAAGCCAAGAAGCAATAGTGTAGCGGTAGAGACGTCAGCTGAAGAGGAGGCAGTCATGGTTCGAGCCCCCACAACATCAATTTTTATTTTTAGTGAAATAAGCACAAAACAAGTCCCTGACATATATGTACATATATAAAATAATATTTTATGTAAAATGTAATGAAATGGGCCATGTATTTTGAAGAAATGTGAGATAAAAAAATAAAAAAAAAATGTGAGATGTGCCCATAGCTGAGCTACAGTCTAACAAGTTGAGGATATCTGCTTGTAGCTGAGCAGTGTTTTAACAGGTGTAAAATGAGTGCCCGTAGGTGAGCAGTGTTTTAACAGGTGTAAAATGAGTGCCGTAGGTGAGCAGTGTTTTAACAGGTGTAAAATGAGTGCCCGGGGTTGAGCAGCATTTTAACACGCTGAAACTGTGTGCCTGTAGCTGAGCTGAGCGTAATATGCATGCTGACAGCCAAGCGACACGTAAACCGGCGTAACCCGTTTGCGGGGAGCTGCTCACCGCGCCAACAAGCTAACTGACGGGCAATGTTGAGCAAGCTGTATCAAAACTGCCTTTACACAGACACACCTCCTAGCCTGTGCAGACAGTCATAAAATATAAAAAGCATTGACCAGGTTCGAACCCAGGATACCATGCACCATAGTCAAAGTACTGAACCACTAAGCCATGACAGCTGCACTTAGAAATGCAGTAATAGTATATATATAGGAATGAATAGAAAGAGGCAAAGCAGGTTTTGTGAAGCTGATACAATTCCAAAATGGCCAATCACAGATAAGTGCGGGAAAAATGGCATATATAAGCCCCATAGGCGGGAATACACAGCATAACCGATTGTAGAACCAACTTGCAGCCAGGATGTCAGGTGTAGGTGAGGATAGTTGCTTCCGAGCACAGAGGTGGGGCATTGAGGAGTCCAAATATATGGTTTGGCTCCTCGTCCATAATCATGAGGCCCAACTCATGCATGGCCAGGTCCTGTGGGGAGCATATAGGGCTGAGGCATGGGACCGGTTGGCTCATGATCTCACCAGTGCCACAGGAATACCAAAGACTGGTGAGCAGGTCCGTCACCACCATGCGGACCTGAAGAGACGGAAGCAGGACCAACTGAACCGTTGGATCCAGGAGGCCCGGCAAATGCCCAACGCCCCACTACTGAGTAAGTTACATGTAATTATTTATGTAAGAAATTAACCTAGCTGATATTATGGAGATGTGTATTCCAATATTACTTTACTTATATTACAGCTGCAGGTGTCCGTTCTGTGAACCGTCAAGCCTATGGCGATAGGCTGGTGCGGTTGCGCCACCAGGCAGGTCAGTAATTCTCTCCCTGTAACTGTAAATAAATATATAAGTATGACAGTTAGCAAAAGAGTGCAGTGTAGTCACTAATTAATAAAATGTGCAAGTAACAGTGTAAGAGGGTTTGCAAGTATTGCTTGATTACAAAAGTGTGATTCAGCCTGTAATCCAAACATAAAAATGAAACAAGTCTGAAATAAAGATGTCCCACCTGTAATATAATAGTACATAACCTGCAGCAGGCTGAAAAGTACAGCTGCAGAAGCTGAGTAAAACACATGTGTGAAATATATCCCTGTTGAAATACAGAAACATGAAATAAGTGAGACTGTTGGAAAGGATTGTTATAACTACAGGTAAAACATGTCAATAAAGCCTAGAATTAAGTACCATCCTGAATTGTAAAAATAAAACAAGTGAGAGAGTGTGAGAAAGAGGTATGAATCCACCAATAAAGTAGTAATAACTCCTGAATAAAGTATACTGCAGTCAGTACAGAATGAAATGAATGTGACAGGCAGAACCAAATAGTAACATGTGTTGAAAACGGTACTGCAGCTGGAATGTGTGTCCCAAAATCTGGATATGTTGCTCTCAGTCTGCAATATGCAGATAGTATGGTTGTCTGAAATACCAAACATCCACAGTTGTCTATAAAGTCTATATAAAGCAAATGTAGCAGGATGATGTAGCTGAACAGAGCCAGATATGAATGTGTATGAATAAAAATGAAATGTATATTGATGTAGCAGTAACATTCCTATCACCAACCTGAAGTAGTTATCACATAGGAAACTGTAGGCAGAACTGTAGTGTGTATATATCTGCAGCTAGTAGAAATGTACAGCATATGTATTGGTATTTGAAGTTGTTAATTAAATTTTCTTCACCCTACCCTATAACCACATATAATCCATTCCACGTGAAATTGGTATGTGCAATCACAATTAACACCCCTGGACATTTGTCCTGTTGGTTCATACATATTTGCATGTATGTTGATGCATCTGCCCTGTTCATACATCCAAACCTGATGGCCTGTTGCCATCAATCAACCCTGCATGTTGTTGGATTGTGTATTACTGTTCACATTATGCATGTGTTATGCTTGCTGTTCAATGGCTTGAATTTATGGGTGTTTGGTTAATGGGAATACTAATGCATGCTGTTACAACTAATTGTGAATGTTATTGTATGTTACTAACCCAAACTGTCATAACATAATACAAAACATAGGACGACAGGGAAGGCGGGTTCCAACGGACCCACCTCTCCCTCCTCAGCTGGCGAGTGCACCTGGCAGTAGTGCCCAGGCCAGACCCTCCTCCGGCAACCCTGTGCCACCTGCGGGTGGAAGTGCTGCAGGGGATGGGGCTCGTCCCCCCTCTGCAAGCGTGGCCGGAGGAGAACATCCACTCACCCTCAGTAGTGTCCGGACTGTGGTGCGTAGGGAGATCCGGCATGCTGTGCTTGATCCCCTACGCCAGCTTGAGGCACGGGTGGCACAACTCACGGGCGTGCCTGCTCCCCGGCCTACACAGCCCCCAGCACAGCCCCGTCCTGGGCAGTGAAGGCACAGTGGCAACTGCCCATGGGTGGGGATCTCAGTTCCACTGTTGCCATCTGTGGGCTCATGGGCTCGAGATATCCAAACATCCGTCCCCGTCAATTGTGTAACCCCCCCCACATGTGTCATACACCACCCCTGTATGCGTCTTGTTTGTCTTGTCTGTTAACCTACCTGTACCTGACATACCGCTCTCACCTGAAAAAAAAAAAAAAAAAAAGGGCACTCTGTACCCACAAAAAAATTACGCCCCATACATAGCTGCCCATTTTGCACACATGTCTGTTGGACATGTAAACTGTCAATTACAATTGGCTGTACAACAAGTATTATTGTTGTTCTTACACCTCTGTCAGGGGTGGAAGGTTTCAAATGCCACACTAAATTACAAACATATGCACAGCTGTTGCTGATGAAGAAATGGGCAGCTATGGGCCTTACCTACATCCCTCCTGCAAAACCCGAGCTTGTTTCCCTACTGTCTTACCCTCTTTGTGACCCCTTTTTCACCACTTTCCTGTCTCCCCATTTTCATTTCTTTCAAAGAAATTAGCGCGGGTGTGTGCTAGAGTAAGCACTTTTAAGCAGTTGTAAGCAGGTATGTGCAGAGCTGAACGCCAGTGTGCATGCGTGAGCTCCGTGCAAACCAGCGCTAACCCGCTTACAACTGCTTAAAAGGGCCTTAGTCACTCTGAATGTCAAGGCCTGTAGTCTGCTCAAAAGCAAAATAAAATCCCACTGTCAGTCCCAAACCCAGGACCTTGGAAACAGTAGTCTGCATGATTTACCAGTAAGCCATGACTGCTATATAAGAACATTGTGCCACAATAAATATATCATGCAATAGTAGGAATGAATGTAAAGGGAATATAGGATGTGTAGTACACAAAGCATGTCATGTATATTTACTGTCAAATGTAGTGGAT
The DNA here is from genome assembly GCF_019279795.1 of Protopterus annectens. Classification (NCBI taxonomy): domain Eukaryota; kingdom Metazoa; phylum Chordata; order Ceratodontiformes; family Protopteridae; genus Protopterus; species Protopterus annectens. The sequence continues at coordinate 574,301,451 of NC_056746.1, forward strand.
TTCTATAATAGTAGTGTGTGAACAGAAGCAGCCATGCTAGTTGGTAGCTAGTAGGTAATAATGTCACTGTAGCACCTTGCAAGCCACACACACATACTCACAGCAGGATAATCACTGCCCATACCCCACAACCTCTTACAGCAAGACATCTGGACTAAGTAATAAAAAATGTGGAGCAAAGGCCCAAAAACAGGGACACATTTCAAATATTGCTCCGACAAACTTAGACAGTTGAGAGAGTAACAGGTTTAGCATTATTTTGGATGTTTGGAAGGGTACGAAGTCTGAAACTGAAATATTTGTCACTATAGTCTGACTTGAGCCCTGAGTGATTTGCCAGGAAAAAGCTGTTTTATGAGATATGGACCAAAATATGAGGCAAAAATGTGGACATCCTGCAAATATCTGTACACTTGAGAGGTCTAACACTGCCATATTTGAATAGTTAAGAGCCTAGACATAGCAACAGTGACTGAGTTACAGGGATGCCCCACAGACTCCCTGTGAAATGTACAAACAGTAGGCAGAAAGGTGTTACAACACATGCAATGGAAACTATGAAGTACTGAAAGTATGCACCACTTGCACGGCAGAAATAGTGTAGTAATACATATGCTCATGCTAACCCACCATCACAACTGCAGAATACCAGACAATTTAATGGGTGTACCCCACTGATATGTACCATTCCATGAGGCAGATAAAAGATGCACCTGAGAGTCTCTGAGGCCTGCTCAGCAGCATACTCAAATACCGTAATAGATGTCAAGGCCCACAACATGGCCAGACCACACTGCATGCAGTAACACCCTATCAGATATAGCAAGCATTCCAAGGTGTGAATGTACATGGGAAATAGGAAAGCCACAGCAACACACTACAGTCAAGACACCTAGCAGGCATACAAGTAGTGAATGTAAAGGGCAAATATTGAAGCCATAGCAACAAAGTGCAAGAGCCACTGCTATATACCAGTTACACCACATGTCCCACAGGAAAGCACACACACCCACATTAACAGTAGTAGTAGTAGTAGTCTTAGGTGTCAGTGTACATACACACTTAGTACAGGAAACTGGAGAAATGAATGGAGAAATGTTAATCTACAACACAGCCAGAAATATGAGAGAGATACTAACCTTTACACTCACAGAACAGTGTCCACAGCATACCAGCATGGTCCCTGCCCTTAAAATCTGAAAGGGCTACGCCTATCTCACATACCTTTTTATAGCACTGTCCTGAAATCACAGTGAAAACTGCAATCAGTACACAACTGGCTGCATGCAATTAGCAAATGCTGGCTAACAATTGGTGCAGAGGCCATCACATGGACATATGCAGATACCTACAAAAGCATGCTGTACTCCCAGTCCACACATGCAATACTTTCATTGCACCCTCTGGAGGTAGGGAGAGAGAGAGAGAGAGAGAGAGAAAAAAAAAATACACATACAAAAACACTTATTAACAAAACCTACTAGAAAGCTGTCATCTGTCAACTGGAGCAGCAGCAGGACACCGATCCAAAAGGCAATGCAAGCAGCTGTGACAAACACAGACAATGTAAAGTAATACTTTAAAAGTCTACATACTGTGAACCTTCCATATGTGTCATTGGTCTGTATCTATATGTATATGAAGATGTGCATAGGGCAGGGGACATACAGCAACTATCAGTGAAGGCTGTACATACATATGTATGTGAGGGCATCTATGTGCACATATCAATGTAGGTTGAATGTAGGTTGTGGTGCAATGTACAATGTAGGTTTCACAGTTATGTATGTTTAGCAGTATGTTAGTGTGTGTATACAGTTTTGTAAACAAACATGTTGATATACCTATCTATCATATGGATACGTATGTATGTCAATATATGTATGTATGTGTATATATATATATATATATATATATATATATATATATATATATATATATATATATATATATATAAAAAATGCATATATGTATAAATAGATAGAGAGGGATGTAGGAATACATAGACAGATGTAGATAGGTAGAATATGTACAAACATATATATGTAATACACACATACAGATATAGATATATGTAGATACATATACATAGACAGACAGATCTGACTATCTACAGATATGACTGTATATGACTATCTCACACTCCCCCTGTCCCACCCCCTCTGTCACTCTCACCCCCTCTCTGTCACACTCCCCCCCCTCCATATCTATAGCAATATATGTACATCGATATATATATATATATGTGTATATATATATATATATGTATGTATATATATATATATATATATATATGTATGTGAAATCACCGACAATCACCTCTTCGACACCAATCCATCGATGTCCATATCATCGACAATTCCGGTAAGCGATCTTCCCCTCACAGGACCCATGGTAGCGCTTCTTCCTGTGTTACACCGATCAGGGTTTCACGTGATTCCGTAGAATTCACCTTGAAAGCGCTACCATGGGTCCTGTGAGGGAAGATGATATGATATATATATATATATATATATATATATATATATACATATATATATATATATATATATATATATATATATATATATATATATAGAGAGAGAGAGAGATATTCTGAGTGAGGCACATGTGTACAGATGTATTGCAACAGGTGCCTGGTGACAAAGGCATGGAGTGAGCACCAGTGTCGAAACTGGAGTACCATACCCCATTTCAAATCACCTACACCAGTAACCACCAGATATGTGATTGGCTGCCCACCACTGCATGTGTCAGGGGTGAACAGGGTCATAAACATGTACAATAGGCCCCCCAATGATAGTCACAGTGGCACACTATTCCTGGAATACCTGTACATGGTATGTGTCAGCAGACATGGTGTGTCAGCTATGGACATGTAGGTCAGTGTACCCCTCCACACCACACAATGTCTGCCACAGTATGTACCTCACATGACAGCTACAGATATGGAGAAGGACACAGTGACATGTACGACACTGTGACAATGCACTCAAACACATTACCAATGCACAGTGACTGACAACACCACAGAGTGCACACATACTACCCACATAGAGGTTACCACTCCTGGATTTACATACTTAAGTCACACCCATGACAGATGTCCAACAACCATAGTAACACCTCACACCATCCACAACCTAAATGACCGCAGTGTTTCATCCATGACACCACAGTAGAGAGCACATGGTGGAGGTACAGGTTCCTACCCACAGATAAGACATACCCTGCAATAAACCACACAGCGTTAAGAAGCAAGACTTCCCATGAGTACATGTCACACATACCCCTGCTGAATGTTAGTTAGATAGGTACTATGCCATATCAGTCACCCTGTGTAACTGTTTGACAGGAGCAGGTACCATCACATCACATGTGTCACAATGGTCAGGGTAGCAGAACAGTATGCTGCTGTAGTCCCAGGGGCAATAGCATATTGTATTGTATTATATTGTATTGTATTGTGTTGTACTGTATTGGTATGTAGAGGTGCCTCCTTTGTGGAGTGGAACCACTGCTGCTGTACGCCAGTGTACAGGTACATATCCTGTAGTCAGGCTAGTGTTACATAGCACTTCTATATGTGGGTTTAGCTCCTCTTGGAGTTCATGTAGCATGCAACCAGGGATACCATCAGGTCCCATTGATGCTGTGTTTTTTGCTTTTCTGAGGGCAGCTCTCACCTGGACATCTGTGATGACAGGGAGGTTACATTCAGCTGGGATAAGTATGTCTTCGTTATGGGGAGAGGGAGGGGGGAAAATTGCACTGAACCTGTCTGCTACAATTTTGCCAATATCTGTGGGTTCAGTGAATTATTTGTTATTATGTGCTAACTATGAGCATATTGGAGGGTTTCTGACCAGGTTTCTAACATAACTGAAGAAGGCCTTGTGGTTATCTGTAGTGTCCCCCGTGATTTCCCTCTCAAAGTTGCCCATGGATGTTTGTATGAGAGGACATAGCTCTTTACTAGTGCTGATCAGACATGCCTTCCCTTTATGGAATTATGCTCTGTCTTGCAGTAGCTTCCATCTTTTGTTATACAATCTGTTTATGGCTGGGGTCCACCAGACAGGATGCTTTCCCTTTGTGGAGAGTGTCTTGGTCTTATATGGGATTGCATGATCCATGCATTCTCGGAGATGTCCATAGAAATCATTTGTGAAGGAGTCAGCATTGTGGGTTGTGGCTTCCACTGGCCCAGTGGGCTTAAAGGATACCATCTCAGTCTTAAGAAGTGTAAAGTTTGCGTTTGAAATGTTATTCACTGTAGTCGTTTGTGCTGGTGGTGGAGGTGGGATATGTATATCCAGGATGATTAGTTTGTGGTCAGATCACAGTAGTTGATGATGTTCCCCATACAGTACCTCGATACAAACCCCCAGAGTGAGGAGGTGCTTTGGACCTGAATCAGTGTCCTGACTGCTGGGGTTTGGTAGTATGTCGTATGGAGTGTCCAGGTACTGTTGCACAGTTTTTGGCTGAGCACTGATACCTGGCCATTTACATGTTTATCCACCAATAGACAGACAGATGCTATATATGGGAGATATGTTGTACCACAACAGTCGAGTAGCATGTGTAGTATGTGTGACAAATTCTGCTGACATATTTTGCTGATATCATTTCATTTTCTTTTTCAGGACCATGGTTCACCAGTGCAATCCGGCATACTCTGCAGCCGAGGATGAGGAAATACACCAGAGCCTGGTGCGGGATTTTGCAATACTCTTTTACCGCACCAGCCAGAATCAGCAGGAGAGGGCTGCACTGTGGCAAGACCTGGTCCGTCGGGTAAATGACATAGGCATGCATAATAGGACATATGAGCAGGTACGACATCACTGCAGTGATTTAATCAGAAATGTCCGTCAGCATGCGTCGGATATCCACAGGCAACAGGTTGCCACAGGTGGTGGGGTGGCTACACATCCTCCACTCACCAGACTGGAGGGACTACTCATAAGTGTTGTGGCTCCAGCCCACCAACAACAACAACAGCAGCAGACCTGTATTATGATGGAGGCTGGAGCCACACAGCACCATGACTACGAGCGTGCAGGTAATATGCCATATGTATAGTTGACTGTTGTGTACACTGGTAGTTAATGCATGTGTGAGGTGTGTCCTTGGTTTGTAGCTATCATCATAGTATTTAATGTGCAAGTGTGATATTCTCAATATCAGCAGCTGACCTGTGAAAGGCAACTGTTGTACTACTGACCTGTATCATACTCAGTAACAATGGCACAGCTGTGCCCACTGACATTAATTTCCTCACTTCTGCAGGTCCCTCCGGTGTAACAGCAATGCAGCCTATCCATGCTGGTGAGTGTGTATTAACAATACCTTTAATAGTCTTGATAGTAATAGTAATATTAGGCTCAATCAGTAGTGCTCTGTGTATGCATGCAGGTGTGTCTGTGTGTTGATATCTCGCATACTGAGTAGTGTGCAAGTGTGAGAGTGTGCAACTGTGTGCACCTGTGTGCGTGTGTGCATGTGCGCATGTGTGCACGTGTGCATGCGTGCATGTGTGCACCTGTGCACGGGTGCACGTGTGCATGTGTGCACCTGTGCATGTGTGCATCACTGGTAACATTGTGTAGACATTGTAAACTGTGTTTCCTGTTTCCCTCCCACAGATTCTGGTGCTGCTCTGGTGTCATGCAGCAGGGAACCTGAATCAGGTGCCACGGGTAGTGATAATGATGACATCTGTGTAATGGCACAGGAAGGTGTGCCAGGATCCGTCATTGGTCAGCAAATTGACAGTACACAGCTGTCAACCCCATCAATGCGCACAGTCATCCTGCCAATACATCCTTTGTCACCAATGTCCCTAGGTGATGGACAGGATACAGTGGGCATTGACCAGTGTAATGTGGTATCTGTGGCACATGCTTCCCCACACAGCAGCCATGGGCATGGCCCTGAGATGGTACCACACAGACAGATGTTCAGGGGTTCTCGTGGGAGCATCCGTGGGCATACTGCCCCTGTCAGACGTGCCCACAGAGGTCTTACAACCTCAGCTATGTTTCGGGCTGTCCTGCAGGCACAGTCACATATGGAACGGTACACCAGACAGGGTCTGAGGGAGCTGACAGCATGTCGCACAGCCATGAGTGACAGTATGCGTGACATTGCGGCTGCCATCCGTAATTTCACCGATGTCATAGACAGATGTTGTGGGGACATATTAGATCAGTTCCACAACTACATGTCCATGAGCCAGGGCAATGGTGGACGGTTGAGGCATCGACGTGGGCGTATGTCAGCAACAGCAGCAGCTGGCAATCGTCACAGATGACAACAGGGCCGTGGCCACCCCCATAGTGCCAGCAGCAGCCCCAGCAATACTGGGTCTGTGCTGTCATCAGACCGCCCCAGGAGACCACGTGCACGTGGCTCTGGACAGGCCCAACAGGGTTCTGTGCCCAGTCAACCAACACCTGCTTCTGATGACAGTACCCAGTCTGGATTAGTACCGGATACGTTCCGTAGCACCCCTGCAAGGCACAGGTACTGTGTCCGTGGCCAGAGACATTGATCTGTATGACCTGGCAGGTACAGTCTGTGGCTGTCCACAAACACCGCTATATGGCAGCCATGAGGTGGAACTGTGTGCATCCATACACACATGCAAATTGACAACACCTAGGGCTACCGCATACATGCACACACTGCATCAACATTGCCCCACCTTGTACTGCTGTCCCTCACCAACACACATATACATACATGTCAATTGGTGGTATCAGTGGCAGACTCAGGCATACCAAGTTCACACCCTGTGCATATGATGAAACTGTGCCACCTCCTGCAATCTGTAACATCAGTGCAGGTACAGGTTAACATGTTGCTGATGCACAGGGTGACTACATAGACGTGTAGTAATAGTATCATGTTGTTAACAGTACAGTGTGCTGATATAATTGTGGGTATATCCCAGTATGCCTGATGCAGTAAGGGTATGATTGTCTTGTACTGTTTTCTACACCCATGGTAAGTACTATAGTGTATCATCTGCACATGTTTGCATACTGGTGGTAAGGATGTCAACAGAAGGCCACATACATAGGTATCACAGGGGATAAGGTAATGAAAGTATTGATGGACATGTAAACTGAAAGTGGCATGTTGCCCACACTGGACTCTGCAATGCAGATGTTTGAGGATGTTGATATGTGTGCAGTACTACACGACTGGTACAGGACACACAGGAGCACCCTAGCACTGCAAGCTCACATCTCATACCATGCTAGACAGCCCCAACACACAAAACTAACTTTCACAGGTGGGAGAGTCCCCATAAATGTCAGGGATACTGTGGTGGCAGGACAGGTAGCATACATCCTACTAAGTATGGAACCACTGAGTGAAGGCTCAGTGTCTGTTATGCCATCTGACCTGTGTATTTCCATGTACATGTGTATAGTGCCTGCATATTTGCACTGTTACCTACTGGAAGTGGTACAGCTTGTTTGTTTTACAATGGACTACATGCAGCCCTGCTTACTGTAGCTTTGTTTGCATGCATGTTTGCTTGCAGTTACCCTGGAACACTGATTCCACCTGCAATGCAGATTTACGGAGCTTCTGTGGATTCCTAGTGACATCTGCATAGCTTACTATATGTATGTCCATGTCTCACTTGACAGAACGTCACTGTTTGTGTTGTTCGCATGTACGTTGCCTGTGACACATTGCATATGACTTACCTGGCATTTGATCACGTGAGCAGTCATATATGCCAGCGCTACCTAATCACAGGCACTACACCCTCACATACTCACCTTCTGTACCTTGTTCCCCCATTGGCCCTATGTGCTGTTAATCACCATGGCAATCACAATACTATGGTAGCATGTGCAAAGGTCACTTGTCAGTCACCTCTATGGTACAGTTGTGGAATATGTGTGTCATGTGGCAATGTCACAGCTGCCACATGTACACAGTCAACCCTCTCCCCTATCCATGGATGTACAACACGTGTGAGATGCAACCACATAGCCAAACTGGGGACTAAGCACTCTGAACCCAGTACTGGCATAACCTGTCAGGTGGCATGAAATACTACAGTGACTACAATACCAGTCTGATGTAGACCTACACTGACAGAAATCCAAACACATGAACACAATAGGGCATTCTTGGAGCCTCAGAATAGCATCCTGCCTGAGCAGCAGACACCTCTGCAGCTGGCACACAGGCATACGTTAAGCCGGAACACAGCACGTGCAACACATAGCACACAAATCCTGTGTGCCAAACATTTACAGCCTGTACGGCTAGACAACACACCTGCTACAGTTGTGTTAGGTACCTTTATCGTCCGGTACAGTGAGGTCCCGCTCACCAGGCTGGACAAGGTGAAGGTCACAGTGATATGCCTGTGGGGCACTATGGTCCACCACATAACACAAGCATTCAGGTCAGTCAGAGGCATGGACACATATGACTCAGTCATTGTCCGTGCCACTATGGCTGACCTGTGATGTACCTCCCTGGACTACATGATAGGGAACATAGAAGGGCTCTCTGAGCATGTGGCACAGGCTGGTATGACCCTGTCCTTGGTTGGCATCATACCCTCACCAAGAATGCTGAAGTATTACTGAATGCTGATGAATTACTGTAGCTACAACACCCTAGCTGAAAGGTTCCTAGCATGTAGTCACTGCATTGCTATGGAACAACTTGTTACCACTCCCACAACAGGTGAAAACATGCAGCACCTGTTCATCAACAACATGTAGACTATATGCCCCAGACCAGATGTGTATCCCTCGCTGCTAGGATGATACCATATACAACTCACACTGTATATACACCTACCACATGCAGCACCCGCACAGAAAACCACAGTCATAATGTTATCCAGTGCAAATACCATGTATTCACATGTGGCAGGCGTCAGACATGTGAACTATTGAAGGTCACAGGTATATATGTGTATTTGGCACACACACATACATCATATGTGTGCATTGCCATTACTGGTTTAATCGATGTCATGCATTATTGTGAACAACAACCCACACACATGGGCATTCTGTGTGACAAAAACACACGTGGCATTTGTGGAATTCAAAGCCATAACTAACTGTGCTATGACAGTAGTGAGAGACGCAGTAGCAGAGCATGCTATTTGCATTACTGGGAGATTTGCCCTCTTCTGCTGTACTTGTAGGGTGCTGACATCATCTCTGTTTAGAGATTGGAATATGCAGCAGCTGGTGTGTTGTACTGGTTGCCAAAAGGGTCAGTTGTCTCACACATGTAATTGCACACACCCTACATCCACCCCCTCCACACACACACTTGCCATTTGCAGAATTCAAACCCCTACCTAACTATGTTATGACACTAGTACGAGACGCAGTAGCCGAGCGTGCTATTTGCATTACTGGGAGGTTTCTCTTATCTGGCTGTACTTATAGGGTGCTGACATCATCAGTGTTTAAAAAGAGGAATGTGCATCCTGTAGTGTGTTCTCCTAGTTGCCAAAAGGGACATTTCTCTCACACAGAATTGTACACACACTAACCCCCCTCACCCACACACACACACACTGAGCATTTGCAGGATTCAAACCCCTATCTAACTATGTTATGACACTCAAGACGGACGCATTAGCAGAGCACGCGATTCATAGTACTGGGAGGTTTCCCTTCTCCTGCTGTACTTATAGGGTGCTGACATCATCAGTGTTTAGAAAGGGGAATGTGCATCCTGTAATGTGTTCTCCTAGTTGCCAAAAGGGACATTTGTCTCACACAGAATGGCACACACACCAACCCCGCTCACCCACTGTGCATTTGCAGGATTCAAAACCTTACCTAACTATATTATGACACTTGAGGGAGACGCATTAGCAGAGCGCACTATCCGAATTACTGGGCATCGGTACTGCACCTGCAGTATTTATAGGGTGCTGACATCATTATTTATACAGAGGTATGTACATCTATTACTATCTGTCAGGTGGGGGATAGCATATATATGCATTTGCAGCCACCTACTTCCGGGTCAGATATGCACATCAGCACTGGCAGGTTATGTTTTATACCATGCTTCGTGACCACAGGACCTGTAACACACAACACAACCAGTTCATACCACCCCTCCCACATCCAGGACACACACTTTGCTTCCCTGGAAACAGTGCCAAGATATGAAGGTGCTCACATACACCATTCCAGTTGTTAACGTCAGGTACAGGTATATTATGTGTGGGAACTACTCAGGCCTCTACAACATTACCCTACAGCCACTACAATTTGTGAGTCCATGTGCTATGGCAGGACCACTCACCACAGCCACAAGGGGGAATACATATTGCACCTGACCATCTGCAACATGGGTACTCACTGTTCCACACCAGAGGTAGACCACCATTGTTGATATCTGACCATACCCACCTTTCAATGGACATCCATATCCCATCCCCACACCCAGGCAAGGTTGTCACTGCAAACAGTGTATTTATCAAAAGCAGACTTTGCACTTGTGAAGACTGGGGTGGAAGACTTCAAAGGACCCATGCTGGGGGATTATACAGGCCACTCTGCATAATCCTTGACAATCGCATTCTATGAGCATGTGGAAGGTTTGCATTGATCATGCTATCCCAAATATACCCATGACTCCTCCACAACAGGACACCTGTCAGGTGTACACCAGCCATATATGAGCTGTCCAACAGATGGAGTGAGCAAATACATTGCAGAGCAGTAGCCCACAGAGGGAGGACATCTCTGAACAGTACTGGCAGGACACTTCAATCCCTCAGAATAATCACGACAAAGTGTTGACAGTGAAATTGTCCAGACACTGCAGATACGGCTCCCCTCAGTCTGTTATTGATGCCCACTTACTGTTAGAGGTCTTCACCAACCCTCTTCCAGCAAACACCAGCCACATGGATGTGGCATAGCAAATTCAACCCCTGGGATCTCCACTGTGTCCCTGCTTGACGGAGGCACAGCACACTAGCCTCAAACGGTGCCTTGTGTGACCTACTTTACAGTGGCACAGTAGCCTACTGTACTGGGGAGGCAGATGCCAAGCACACTCTGGCTAAGCTTTCATTCCTTAGGGCAAACAGCCTAGTATTGACCTCTACACCCATATGTTTAATTGTCAGATGCACAGTATTTGTTGCTGATAGACTGTTTGTAGGTCTTTATTGCCATAGCATTCCCTGTTTCTATGAACAACTTGTGTATCTGTGGAAGATGTTTGAATATGAGAGGGATCCACTATATCACTTATGTCTCTGTAGTCATGTAACTGTGTGCACTGGACAGATTGCTGTAATGTGGTTGGTTCCTGGAATAACACGTTCAAATACCAGATATGTGTGGCCAACTGCTAAACTGAGATATGGCCTGTGTGTGTGAGCATGCCCAGTTCAGGCTTTCCATGGCATGTTGTCTGACATATGTCTCATTTATCAAAGTGCGTGAGCATGCCCAGTGTGAGTTTTCCATATGTTGAACTCTGCAGTCCACCACATTTGTGGATGAGTGTGAACTTCAACAATATCTCACGTTTATGGTTGTGTGTTGGGTGTCATGTTGTGTACTTACTGGCCAACTGCTTTGTGTCTGAACACTTGAGATAAAACGTGTCCAAAAAGAGATACTGTTCAAAAAAAGACTGGAACTTGGAGAAATCTCTTTATAAAAATACAAATAACGATACAGCAAAGCTTTCAGGCATAAAACCCTTCCTCAGTGCATTACAAACCTTCAATAGAAGACATGTTGAATAAATAAGGGTCTAATAGTCATGTGACCAGCAGCCCATTAGTCACGTGACCTACACAAATATATATCATTATACATTAAAGCTTATACATTTTAGATAACATAAAATAAATATATTAATTAATAAAATGTTACTATAACTTAGTTTGCTGTAAATGTTTTAAAACTGGTTTTAATGTAACTATGTCATTAAGTCCTGGGAAATGATCTGCTTCTAGTCTAACTATCCATTGGTACTCCTTTAGTTCAAGTATGTTGTTAATATCCCCTCCTCGTGGTGTTTTTTCAACAATACAAATAACTCTAAAGGAAAAACTGTGTTGATTACCCTGTTCCTTTATGTGTTTATATAGTGCATTTGTAGTTACTGCTCTTTTTATTTCTGATCTATGTTCAATGATTCTATCTTTAAGCCTTCTCACAGTTTTTCCTATATAAAATGGGTTTGCATGGGATACTTTGCATACAGTTGTCAACATCCTTTCATACTGACCAAACACTGTAGTACCGTATAGTGTACTGGTTCAGTACTTTCACTGTGGTGGACAGTATCCTGGGCTTTAGTCCTATCACTGCTTTAAATTTTCATAGTGAGCACAACAGACTGGTTAGGCGCCAGTTGTGCACATATGACCATGTTGCATTATGTTCAGATATGGACTACTTAAACCAGGCTTGTCCAACATTGGTAGTGTATTCCACAACATAGGTGGACATTGGCAAACACTAGCGATGTGCCCTAGGCCATTTCTAATGCTAGTTAGAGAGTGTGTTTGTCCTTCGACACACATTGTAACTGGAGTTTGCCATGACATATGTCATGGTTAGTATACTGTGCCTCCGTCTACCCGTGACATAACAGTGATACCCAGGGTAAACCTACCATCTCCCATCCACTCATCAAGATTCCTCTTGAGGAGAGTCGATGAGTGACTCTCTGGCTAACCTGTACTGGGAGTTTACTCAAGAGTGGGGGTGGCTTCTGTGTTATGGATCAATCAGTACAGCATGTCCTATGTATGTCAGTGCTGGGGTTCAGGTCTCTCATGTGCATAGCTCACTGCCATTCAGATTGTACAAGGTGCAGCATGTTCATTGATTCCAGCTTGGACATGGCTTTATACATCAGGCACAGCTTGCCTCTGGGCAGGCAGTATGGCACTGTGTGGAGCTGCAGTTTGTTTAATCAGGCAACACATGGCATCTGTTCAAGCTCTTTGATACTCCTGGTGAGGTACTTTTGGGGTCTTTCCAGTTGATGGAGGTGTCTGCTGAGGTACATCCCACAGGGGCCATTGTAGTCAATTGTGAGGCTCATGAAGGATAACTGCAGAGACACAATGACCTCCCCTGATCTAGATCTGACAACCTTCATGATTAGGTGGGTATATGGTATGTTTCTGTAACCACTATAGCCACATGCTTGTCCAATGCAAGATATCTATCAACTTGTGTCCCCAGGTCTCTTATTACATCTTAAGTACTTAATGGGTTAACACCTATGTGGTAATTGGTGGGCACTTACTGTATATACACAGGGGTTGACTATACACTTTTCTGCAATTAGCTTGCTGACATGGCTATGGCACCAGTTGTCTGTTTCTATGTGGCCCTTTTGTGGGATGCTTGTGTCAGCTGGAGGGTCAGATATGGTGGCCAGTTTGTAGTCCTCTGCAAACTTGTTCAGACACAGTCCTTCCATGTTGGCCTGTACCTATGGGACATATATACCAAACAAGGGAGGTCCCAGGACCGAGCCTTGTGGGATGCCAGTTGTATCTGGTTTGTAGTCTGACATGGCTGCAGCATTTCTGACCATGTCAGTTCTGTCCTTGGTCTGGTTTGCAACCCCACTACTGACATAGGGGTTTATATTTAAGCTGGTGAGCTTATCTATAATGAGCACGTGGGGTATTCTATGGAAGCCTTTTGCAAGGTCCAGCTAGGCTGTGTGGACCACATTCCCCTCATCAATGGCCTTAATGACTGATTCAAATGAGTCAAACATGTTTAAGGGGCAGGATCTGCACTTAAGAAAGCCACACTGGGTAGGGTCCAGTGTCAGTAGGTCCCCAATATCTTTATGTCTGAGGTACATGCTGATCCTTTCCATAGCTTTGCAGACCAAGCTTGTCAGGATTCTGGGGTGGTAATTTGCCGTATCCATTCAGGCAACACCTTTGTGGAGAAGGACCACTGTTGTTGTACACTGCTCTTTGGGTACATATCCTGTGGTAAGGCTGACATTGAGCAGTAGTGTTATTTGGTGTTCCATTCTTCTTGGAGTCCATGTTGGACTCAGCCCAGGACACCATCTCGTACCATTGATGCTGTGTGTTTTGCTTTGTAGATGCTGGCTGTTACCTCAGCATCTGCAATGTCAGGGGGCCAGCACTCTGCTGGGATAGATATTTGGCATTTTTGGGGGGGGGGGGTTGCACTGCACCTGTCAGTTTGGATGTTGGCAATATGTGTGTGTGTTTGGTATATTGTTAGTAATATTTGAGTGATTCAGAGCGTATCTGTGAATTCCCAACAAGGTTCCTACCATCAGTTAAGAAAGCATTGTGGTTATCCTTAGTGTCCTGTACAATTTGTATCTTCATAGGTTCATACTAGGCTATCCGCCCTATGGCATTTATAAGCCTAGTCAGAGTGTGTGTGGCTTTTGCCACCCCTTGCTATGTGAATATTATGGCCATTTAGGATTTACTTTACTGTGCCTCTGTCTGGACGTGACACAGTGAAGACCCCCAGTGTACATCTACGATCACCCATCCACTTGGCAAGATTCCTGTTGAAGAGAGTCAGTGAGGGGCTCTGCCTAACATGGAGTGGGATTCCATTCCAGGGTGTAGGGAGCCTCTGGGTTATGTATCTGTCCCTCCAGCACATCCTATTTCATTATGTGTTGAGGTTGACATCTCTTGCTCTCACAGCTCCGATGGATTTGGGTTTTCTGGGGTGGAGCATGTCCATTAATCCTGTGTTGGACATGGCCTTGTACAACAGACATACAACACCTCTGCGTAGGCAGTATGTGACTGCATACAGCTGGGGTGTCTACAGCCAGGCAGCATATGACATATATTTGAGACCCTTTATCCTCTTGGTGAGGTACCTTTGAGGTCTTTCTAACTGCTGCAGGTGTTGGGTAAGGTACATCCCAAATGAGGCATTGTACTAAATTATGGGCCTGATAAGAGAACAGTATAGGGGCACAATGACCTCTGTTGATGTAGATGTGAATCCTTTCATGATAAGTTGGCCAATATAGACGGTCTTCCTAGCCACGTTGGCAATGTGAGTGTCATATGACAGGTTACTGTCCACTTGTGTCCCTAGGTCCCTGATTACTGCTTCCATACATAATGGATTACCACCTATGTGGTAATTTGTGAGTACCTTGTTTGGTATTTGGTGAGACATTCATACTGTCCAGTGTCTTCAGGAAGGCTGAGTGGGGTTCCTGTGTGTGAGAGTGTGGTCTGTAGCATGCTACAGACTGTACAGCAGTTTTGCCTACAGTTAGTTGCACATGGGTGGTCTCCGATGCTTCGTGCATTGTCAATTACCTGGACGTGTGGGTATCTTTGCTGAATATGTATACTCCCCCTCCTTTTATGGTTTGGTCCAGGTTTTGGGGCCATAACGCATGATATGAGGTATAACCTGGTAGTGCTGGTGTGCTCTCAGGAGCCTTGCTGCAGGTTTCTGTCACTGCACGGACATTGATGTTCTCCATACTGGGGAGGGCCTCGGGAGCATGCATGTTGAGGTTTAGACATCTGGCATTAGGCAGCATTACCCTTATGTTTCTTTCCACTTATGTTTTCTAGGGAGGTGGGTTAGTCTTTTCAGCCTTGCCTACAAAAGGCTCTATGGAGGTGGCAAGAGCCTTAGCCAATATCCAGATGCCTAGGGGTAACAGGTGCAAGCCATCCCTGGCAAAGCAGCGTGGCTTGTCAAGCATGACATCCCAAGCAGACAGACATTGGATCCCCTTGGAATGACACCAGTAATTGTGACACTTGTTAAAGCTGATCATTCTGTGTTTGTACTGTGGCATCATTCTTGGTGAGGGTAGGATGCTGCACAAGGTCAGTGTCATACCGCCTGGACTACATAATCGGAGAGCTCATCTATGTCTCTTTTCATGTAGTCCGGGGAGGTACATCTGAGGTCATTCACACCAGCATGGACAATGACTGCATCATATTTGTACTTGCTTTGGGGTGACCTGCATACTTGTGTTATGTGGCATATTGTAGCAGCCTACAGACAGCTTACTGTACCCTTTCCCTTGTTCAGTCTGGTGAGCGGGACAGCAGTGTGTCTGACTATGGAGTCACCTATTACAACTGTATCAGGCATGTCGTTTCTCCTGGCCTGTGACTGTTTGGCACACCAGCTTTGTGTACTATGTGTTGCATGTGCTATGTTTGGAGGTAGTGGTTGCTTGGGTGTCTGCTTTGGAGGCCTCTGTTGATGTGGTGTGTTTGTAATTAGAGCCTCCGGGAATGTTTTTCTGTGTTTATGTCTTTGGTTTGCAGTTGTGATAGGTCTATGTGAGACTGGGTTTGTGTTGTGTGTGGTTACCTTCTCCTCCTGACTAGTTTTGACAGTACTGAGTTAAGAGAGCTCAGCCTCCGGTTTGGATAAATGGTTGCATCTCTCAGATATATTTGTATTTCTTGGGGGGGAGGAGAGGGTTGTTTGTGTACATGGGGCAGGTATAACATTGCCTCAGGATTCACAGATTCAACTTGTTGTAGCTGGCCTTAGTGGATTGTATGAGTGGACATATTTTATTGCCATACTACTGATCAGAGATTACTTCCCTTTTTAGGTTTGCTCTGTCATGTAGTAGCTTCCTCATTCTCTTGCATGGTTTAGTAATGGCTGGGGTCCACCATGCCAGATGCCTGCGTGTATGGCATTGTGTCTTGGTTTTATTTGGGATTGCATAATCCATGCATTCCTGGCAGTGTTCATGGAATGCCTGTATAACGGGTTCTGAGGTGTGGCCCATATTTTGCACATGCACAGGGCCTTTAATGGATTCCACATCAGTTTGGAGGAGTGCAACATTTGCTTTAACACATGTTTTTCACTGTGGTTTTCTGGCCAGGGACTGTGGTCAGGATGTGTATATCCGGTGTGATTACTCTATGGTCTGATCTTACCAGTGAGGGATACACTTCTCATCTTGCCATCCAGTACCCATGTTGCTGATTATCACATCCAGTATGCTTACCCCTCTTGTGGGAGTGGTACGTTGTTCCTGAGCATTTTGGTTTATGGATTCTAGGAACCTTTGTCCTAGGGTGTTGGAGTTAGAATAATGCTCCCAGTCTATGTTTGGATATTTTCAGTCACCCAATATAATGTGGTTTGGAGAGCTTGATATATTCATGTATTCGAACATAGGCCAAGTGCAGTTCCTGGTGTTAGGATGGTAGACTGTAGCAGGCTATAAACTGGGAGGCAGTTTTAGCCACTGTTACTTGACCATGGCTAGTCCATGCTGCTTCTTGTTGTGATACCAACATGGGGGTGTGGTTATCCTTGACAATTATTGCTAGTCACCCTCCTTTTGTAGCTTGTTTCATGTTTTGAGGCTGTACAGCACAGTATGAGGTGTAACCTGGTAGTGTTAGGGTGCTGTTGTGAGCCTTGACCCAGTTTTCTGTTACAGAACAGATATCAACATCCTCCATACTGGGGGAGTTTAGACTGCATGCATCTTGCTGTTTAGACTTCTGGCATTGGGTAGCATTACATCTAGGTTATTATCCCTTGTGATACCTATGGGGGTGGGTTTGTGTTTTGAGCCTCACCTATTCAAGGCACGCTGGGGGTAACAACAGCCTTTGCCAGTATCCATAAGGCCAGGACTGATAGGTGCACGCCACCCCTAGCAGGTGGAGCATCATGTCGTGCTCAGCATGTCATCCCAGGCTAGCACACATTGGATCCCCTTTGACTAACAGCAATACTTCAGCCAATTATTGCAATTGATCATCTCATCTTCATATTGTGGCATCATGCTTGGTGAGGGTAGGATGTTAGTCAGGGTCATCAAGTTTGCATATACTACATGGTGTTACATTGCTTAACACATGGCAATCATGCCTCAGGTGGTGCTGTAGGGCTGCCTATGTTGGATGCACATACTACACTCCCTGTACATGTTTGAAAGCAGGTTGTGTCAACTTAGGCGTCCCTTTTACTATATGTGTGAGTCGGAGAGAGGTATCATTTCCAGGGTCCCTACTGAGCCAGTGTATGTGCTATGCATTGCTGCTTTGCCAAGGCCAAGGCATACTGGGCATGCCTCCTTCTGCCTACTGGGGCAGGCTCAGGTTGTTCCTCCTCCGAGTCAAGCTCTGCCTGTGATTGACTTGGCAATGGTGGGGGGCTGTTTGACCCAGCCCTATGGTGATCCTGCTGCAGCTGTTTTCGCAGAATCATATTATGTAGCATAGCACATACCATGACAATTTGGGTACATGTAGTTGGTGAGTACTGCAAGGCTCCACCAGATGTATCCAGGCACCGGAACCGTGACTTGAGCAGCCCAAACACACGCTTGATTACATTTCGTGTTTGTGCGTGTGCCTCATTATGGCGTTCCTGTTCAGGTGTGTGCATTTCTGATGGGGGTCATCAGCCACGGCTCCAGTGCATATCCAGCATCCCCTACTAAGTGACCATGTGGGATGTCCCCACTGGCAAATGTCTGGTACAGCTGCGTCAGATGCCAGATATGGGAATCATGGTAGCTTCCAGGGCAGCCAGCACACACATTCATTATTACGCCCTGGGCAACACACACGACCTGGCAGTTGATGGAGGGGAAGCCCTTGCGGTTAATGTAGGCCCTACCCCGCTCACCAGCTGGTGCTTTAATGCGTATATGCATGCAGTCTATTGCACCCTCTACCTCAGGGTATTCTGCTATTTGCTGGAAGAGACGCATATTGCTAGCCAATGCCTCATGGGAATTGGGGAAATATACATGATCTCTGACATGTGCTGACATGGCATCCAGGAACTGGTGCAGTACCCTGGATGCTGATGCCTGTGAGATCCCCATCATATCACCAGTTGGTCTCTGGAAGGTACCTGTTGCTAATATTCTTAAGCCAACATATACCTTAGTTTCCACTGGGATGGGTTCCCCTCTGTTGGTTCTGTGTATCAGGCGTGGCCTGCACAGCTCAACAGTTTGCTGCAGGAGGTCTCTGTCCACTCTATAGCACTCCACTATCTCCAGCTCATGTAACGCCTGGTAGGTGACCCTGGGCCTGTACACTCTTCTCCGTCTCCTCACTGTGGGTTGTCTGACACCATTTGCATTGTCACCACCCTCAGCAAGTCACCTATGTCTCCTTATGACAGCTATGGCAGCCCCTAGCATTTCTGCTCTGAGTTAAGCTTTTTCAGTTTTCACTTCTAATAGCTTACTCCTGTCTTGCAGTGTCTCTTGAGAGAAACATCCTGCACTGCTGTTTGCAGAGTTTTAAGTGCTGGGCTGGGCTACTATTCTGCCTGTGTAATTGCCTGCTTCTAATTGTTTTCACCTGCTAGCTCCAGCAGTATTCCCTGCTAGCTTCCTACTATTTCTGTTGCTTCCTTTTTCCTTTCTGTTTCCTCAGGGGGGAGCAACGCGCATACCAGCGGAAACACGCTCACAGTAACTTGCACGTGCGCACACATGCTTACACAGTTTAGAATCTACTTATTCGGGTTAAAAAAAGCACACACCAGCGCAAACAGTCTTACACATCTGCCAACAGGCTCCCACATGCTCAGTCTGCCTTACACGTGCGCACACTGCCCTACCCGCGCCTCCTGGCACGCGCACACGTGCGCATGCACGTCCAGCAAGAAACTTTGGTGTTGGCTACAGTGTACATCTTCCATTTCTTGACTTTCCCATGCTTATCTTGTGGCACTCCTCTTTCCATGATATGTGTCTGACATCTGTCACGTAACACTGTCCTCCAATGAACTGCATTTCCTTCTGCCATTCCCCCCTGTGATGTCACCTATCTCCTACTCTGTTCCTCCCCCTTATGTAACTCTTACACTACTCGGAATGTGCTCATTTGCTATGTGACAGTGGGATTCAGTATCCTAACACTCATTTACATAAGATTGCCTACTAATGCTTAGTTACATGTCTTAGACTCAGCTTCCCCCCTTAGCAACCACTAAACGGTGGCCATGTTGTTTTTGATCTGCTGGTCCCTGCATTGTAAATCCATGTATTGCATAAAACCCACATTTGTGGGTTTATAACCTTCATTTTTATGTTTTATATAGCGCAGCCCATTTGCTATATTACTTTTTTCTCATATTTGCATTGGGGTACCTTGCCAATGGCCACATATTTGGCCATTGGCATGCTGCCTGACACATATGCACCCTTTATTTGGAGCTGACATGGCTCCATTGTGTTATTTGCAGAAACGTACTCAGTTGTCAACTGAGTACATTTCTGCAGCTAACACGACTCTTACACGGGCTGGTTTCAGCTTTGTGGATCGCTAATCTACCTCATTTGCATGCCTTTCAGCTGCAAGTGAGGTAATTAGCATATCCACGCCCAGTCCGTGTAAGAGACGTTTTAGCTGGTCTCTTACATGGAATTTCGGGCTGTTCCTGGATCGCGAGGGCTGCATGGAGTCTTACACGACTCTTAGACTCTGTGCAAGCCTTCGTGAATCCTGCCCTATATATATATATATATATATATATATATATATATATATATATATATATATATATATAATGAGGTCATTGGCTAAATTCCTTAAAGCTTTCTTTTCATCTACTATTAAGTTGTTTCTTCAATGGTTTAAAGCAATAATTCTCTGATGTCCCTATCACAGTTATCCTCAAATATCTTAACAACTTGATGCAATGGGGGATTAAAAACACTGGGAATGACAAAATCACTCTTGTTGATGTCACATTTCCCTTTAAAAACAAAATTTAAATTTAATTTGCTCATGTACTCTTTTAAATCTAAAACAGTTGGACAAATATTAGACCTTGCTGCAGAAACAAATGAAAAACTCTTTTGTAATAATTTAACCTCAATGCCTTTTAAAACTCTGTCAGACAAATTGTATATTTTATAATTCATGCGAATTACCTATGTTGTCTGTAATTCCCTTTCTTACATGAGACTGTCCCTTTACATTTGTCCCTTCTGTTTTGTTGCATTGTTGGAAAAACAGCAAGCACATCTGCCCTTGTTTTCTGTGGATCTAACATTTCTGCGTGATATATTTCGACCATTAGATATATTTTCTTTTTCTTGGTAATCACATTGTTTTTCCTTCCTGTTTCTCTGCAGTCCTTTCTGACTGCCTTCTTTTTCCTTGTTTGATTCAAAAACATTTAATTTAGCATCTGTCCTCCAAATACAATCAGCAATTTCATCATGAGTGGCTGAAAGCAATAGCTTGTCATTCAGTCAGGATATCCATTGCTTTAACTTTAATATTTCATTTTCATTGTGCGACATTAAGGGTTCGATTAATGCCAACCCTGTGCTGTCACAGATTTGATGCTACTTATTCGAAAAAAAAAAAAAAAAGAGTCCAAAAACAAACCAGTAGGTTTGTTATTAATTTTGTGACATTTCAGAACCCTCTTGGCAGCTAAACAAAAGTAAAAAGAAGCATAACGTTTTCATCTTAAACACCACTCCTTCCCAGTCTTTAAAAATGACTCACTTATCAAAAAAAAAGTATGCCTACCTTCAGACAAATTAAAACTCAAGTCCCTTTAATTTTGACTTTCAAAAGCAATACTGGGTGCCGTTGATACTTTACAAAGAAACTCAAGTGATGTTACAATTTTCAGTAATGCAGACACCCTGGTTCCTAAATTCTTTTAAGTGAAAATAGTCTCATTTTTCTGTGCAACTTTCAATGACTGTATGGTTGCTATCTAGCGAACTGGAATAATTAGATAACTTATGTAGCTCACTTCTAGTGCCATCTCCTGAGCAAAAGGAAGTCTCCACACATTTTAAACAACTCAAATGATGAAAATCCACAAAAAGAGGGTAAAAGGTTGAAAATAACTAACAGTACAAAATAAAAACAACCCGGTGGTGCTGCGGTAGCGTTGTCGCCTCACAGTAAGACATCCTGTTAGATTCTCAGCTAGAGCATCTTCTGTGTGGAGACATGCGTGAATGGACGTACCTTCGTTGAAGGTTGTGCATCAGGGCTGGCAACTCAGCACATAAAAATCTACTGCCAATCATTAGTGGACCGGAGTTCCACTGTGGCGACCCCTAACCGGGAAAAGCCGAAAGACACAACAATAAGCTCCAAGTGGTTGCAGTGGCTAAAATTCGATTTATTAAAACTAATTAAACCACAAACATTAAGTGCCTTTGACCTAAAACTAGGTCTTCATCAGAATAAATTACTTTACCACTATTCAGACAAATTATCTCTATAGGTATTGGTTAGCTCTCTCCATTCCCAATTATGTGATCACAAGAGGAAATTGCTTATTCTCTTCTTGCAACTGGTGTACTTTTGATGATTTATTTTTCAGTGTAAGAGTTTTGATAGCAGAGATCAATGTAAAGTGTACAGTAATGTTTCCGCACACTGATTTTAGGAAATCGAAAGCAAAAAGTTGAAGCCAAAAGTGTTCAACCCACATAATCTTGAATGAAAGTGTGTACTTGGTGGGGACAACCCTCCTTTTTTAGGGAATGTAATATAATATAATATAATATAATATAATATAATATAATATAATACTATACAATACAATACAATACAATATAATATAATAATTCAGAAAGCCCTGCAAAGATCATTTGAGACTATATAACCAAAGTCACTGGTTTGACTTCCATGTTAAACTACAATGGCATAAGAAATAGCAGTACTTTAGGACAAAAAGGCAAGATTACTTATTATCAATCCAATGAGTATTCCTTGAAGACTAAGGTCTGATAGGTCACCAGGGCTTAATGATAAAGTGCAACTCAAACCATTTTTAAGAAGTAGAAGACTACGATGATGACTTAACCTACTATTACCTAAATAGAGTAGTAAGGTAATTTTAAAACTACGTATTGATGTCACTCTTATAGTAAATCAGTGTAAGAATCAGTCCTTGTAGACTGAATATAATTATTTTCATAGTATTAATGTTCTGAGCTTTATAGCCACAAGTAGATGTGTTCTTAGTATCAAATCCCAGGAACTGATGGACCTTTGGATATGTTAGGCTTTTCTGTTTTAGCCTTACTTCTGAGCCCATACCTCACATACTAGTATGTTTCCCTCCTTTCACCACCTCAATATATTAGTGGTTATTGGGCATAGTTTACACATGCATGTGTAAATATATACACATGTATATACAAGCATGCATATACGCATATATTTGTTCACTGTAGCTGGAATTTATT
Source organism: Protopterus annectens (assembly GCF_019279795.1). Classification (NCBI taxonomy): domain Eukaryota; kingdom Metazoa; phylum Chordata; order Ceratodontiformes; family Protopteridae; genus Protopterus; species Protopterus annectens. The sequence goes on from NC_056746.1 coordinate 574,324,695, forward strand.
TTGCGAGCTGAGCTAGGTACCCCATACATCAATAGATAGTTTTGTTTTATCATTAGGTACAGGCTTAGTATTGTTGCGGATTGTTTATCTCTTCACATTTTCATTTGACCTTTTAACTTAGAATGTTGTTATATTTAGCACCAACCATGTAAATGGAAGTAGTTGCTTTTTACTAGTTAGGGACCCTATCATCTATGGAGCTTTATACTTAGGTATTATTATATGTGTGCTTTGTGCTAATTTCAAGCTTTATTGTGTCAATTTTTTGTGTTACGCCTAGCATTCCACTATTTATCTGTTTTTATCTTTTTATTTTGTATTAGTTAATGCCATCTCTGCCATGTTCAGCTTAACACTTTAATAAGTGTACTCATTAATATGTACCGTTTCATTGTTTTAAATAGTGACACTTTGTGATCAATATATGCTTCTAGGGCATAATCGTTACAAATACTGTCTATTTTAGGCACAGGACAGCATAATATATAGGCTCACCTTTTTTTCTTAGAAATTTAAACATTGTTTCTGTTGTTCAGTACTTAGATGCTTAGAACGTGCTCACCATAGCTCATGAAGTTAGGTTGTACTCAATTGCATTCAGAGTTCCTACAGCACACGGCACTTTACAACTTGTAAACAGTTTGTTTTACGTGGAATCTAAGAGGTTCCTATTTGTGGAATTTTTAATCTTGGACAACAGCCTTTCACCGATATGATGAGGTCTGACTCGTTGATCAGGCACATCGCGAAATACATTATATTCGCTATGTTGTTTTGTGGTAAAGGTTTACATTTTAGTACAGAGTTCTCGCTATATTAGTTTTTAACCTGATATATGCAAAGTTGCATTCGACACACCACTATCTTAGTAGAGATGCTAGATATTGAAACGCTGATAAAACTTGCTGTTTATCTATGGATTTTAATGTTTTAACACCCATGAGGAGAGAGAATGTTCAGGGTTTTTAATGAATGTAGCAACAGTTTTTAATGATTGTAGAATGATATAGGACCAAGCACAATGCTCCTTTTATTTTTAGAATGTATCAGGGTATATGCATATTTTTACTTATTTGCATGGACATTCTGATCATTAATTGTATATTTGGATGGAAGTATTCCTTCTAAATATTGTTGCATTTAACTATGTTAACTTTTTTGAGTATCTGTTCCTTTAAGACAAGATAACATGTGACATATCAATTTGTAATGTCCAATAGGAAGCTTAAGGATGGTTTAAAAATGATTCAAACAGTTTTATTCATTGTTTTAAGAGTCTGAAGAAGCCTTTGGCGAAAGCGCTCACTCATTGGAATAAACTTTATTATTTTTTATGAATGCATCTTATTTGAAGTTCCTTTGAATCTCTGCTTTTCGTTTCATTGCCACTGGAGGGTCACACACTTGGATTTGGATTCCTTGAAGTTAAACTGAGTTTAACCATATACCCTTGAAGGCTTTTTCTCCACTGCTGTGCCTTAATGCAACTAGTCATTCTCTTACTTCTGCTTGCCAAAAGAACATTTGTACTTCCAGCCTTCACTTCCTATAGTACTAATTATGAAATGCTATCAGCTATACTGTACATATTTAGCTATCCTTTATCAATTATGGGAGTTTTCAGGCCAACATCACCAAATATTTTAACTACATCTCATTTCAAAGCCTTATATTATTTCATTTCATGCTATTTTATGTACTCTGTGCACTTTGATGACTACATCTTATATAAAGTATGAATTCATGCCTCACTTGTTTATCTCACCTGAAAGGGCTTGGGTCATGTCTGAAAAGTGCAAATATGTACAGCAAGATCTGTTTAAGTTGGCAGACATTAAGAACTCATTGCATGCACAAGGTACTGGTAAAAGGCTTTCCAGGGTTATCAGGCCACACCAGTGCATTTTACCTCAGAGACCTACAAATTCCACTCAGGTCTTCCATCTGCCCAGGAATTACTGCCATTAATGGTTGCACAATTTAAACCAAATTACCATACAAAACAGGCAAAATATGACACATATTTAAACAAAGAAAGAAACTCGGTTTTTAAGTTTATTGTTTCCGTATTAAATATTATGCTCAGAAGCACTTCATTTCCCTAGTATCATCCATTTTACATGAAACTTACCCCTAACTCACATACTGTGGTGAACCATTTTTTTTGTTACTTTAAGAAATGTTCTTTTCACAATTCAAACTCTTTTTCAAGTTATATTCAGCTTTATCTTTGATTTCCATGCCATAAATTTCACAAATATGAAATGCAACTTAACATCTATCACCAAACCTAAATGAAATGAGGAAAAAAATAATGGTCAATGCAGAGTTGCACATGTCATCCTACATCAGTAAGACTTAGGTGTACAAAGTGCTGCCAATTACAATTCATAAATCCAGAATCTTTGGAAAATACAGAGTCAGTATAGGTGCAAACCTCCTATGTAAAATCCATTTTTATACAATAACACTAACATTTACAATTAAAAATCAATTTATTCACAGCTTAATAAGGCAGCTGCCTGGCTAGAACACTGCTTAACAGAGTCGTGAACTATTAAGTACAGTTCTTCTAAAAACATTTTGTGTTGATTGGTTCATAGGTAGGTACTAGGCTATCGGCTCTGGGGCCTATATAAGCCTAGCCAAAAAGGTTCCCTGTCTTTTGCCACCCAAGAAAATTATTTTCCTGTGCCCCTGTCAAGTAGTGCCACAGAAGTGATCCCCGGGGTGAATTTTCTATTTCCCATCCAGTTGTCAAGATTTTTCTTAAAGAGGGCCAATGAGGAGCTTTGCTTGACATGAATGGGTAGTTTGTTCCAGAGTATGGGAAGTCTCTGGGACAGGAATCTATCCATCCAGCATGTTCTGTTTATTGTGGTGACAAGGTTTAGGTCCCTGGAGCATGTGGTTTGGAGAGATTGGGATTTTTTAAGTGTAGTATGTCCAACAGCTCTGGGTTTGACATAGCTTTGTATGTTAGGCAGAGATCGCCTCTGAGTAGGTGGTATGTGACGGAGTAGAGTTGGAGTTTGTTTGAGACTGTCTGTGTATGGCATCTGTTTGAGGCCGGTAATCCTCTTAGTAAGGTATTTCTGTGGCCATTCCAATTGTTGTAGGTGTCTTGTGAGATACATGCCAACGGGGCATTGTACTCTATAATGGTTCTGATGAGGGATGAGCAGAGAGGAACAATGACCTCTTTTTTCTAGAGGAGAACCCTTTTGTGTTGAGGTGTGTCACGTAGAAGGATTTCCTGACTACTGTGGCAATGTGGTTATAAAAGGCGAGACTACTGTCCACCTGTGTCCTGAGGTCTATTATCACACTTTCAGTGCTTAGTGCGCTACTGACTATGTGGTAGTTCATGGGTATTGAGTTTTTCCCAAAGGGGATGACAATGCACTTCTTGGCATTGAGCTTGAGGCCATGACTTTGACACCAAGCATCTGTCTCTGTGAGGCTCTTTTGTAGAATGTCTACATCATTAGGTGATTCTATTATGGCTCCCAGTTTGCAGTCATCTGCGAACTTTGTTAGCCAAAGACCTTCTGTGTTGGCCTGCACTTCAGAGAAGTAGATGCTGAACAGGAGAGGACCCAGGACCGAACCCTGTGGTACTCCACTCATTACTGGTCTGAAGTCGGACTTGGAGTTGGCTACTTTTACTGTCTGGGTTCTGTCAGTGAGCCAGTTCGCCACCCATCTTGTGACATAGGGAGTTTATCTATAATTCCAGAGTGGGGGATGGTATCGAAAGCCTTGGTGAGGTCAAGATAGGCTGTGTGCACTACCTTGCCCTCGTCTATGGCTCTAGTGACTGCTTCAAAGAATTCAATCAGGTTTAGTAGACATGATCTACCTTTTACAAACCCAAACTGAGTGGGGTCCAGGGTTTGGAGGTTACCTATGTCTTTGTTTATAAGCTCCAAGACACTGCATGGCATTGCAGACCAGGCTTGTCAGGCTAATGGGGCAGTAGTTTCCATGGTCTGTGGTGGCACCCCCTTTGTAGAGTGGGATAACCGTCGCTGTACACCATTCACAAGGCACATAGCCTGAGGTGAGGCTATGATTGAATATGGTACTTAGGTGGTGTACCAGTTCGTTCTGTAGATCGTGCAGTATGCAGCCTGAGATGTTGTCTGGTCCCATGGATGCTGTGTTCTTGGCTTTGGAGACTGTGGTCTTTACTTGTTCATCCATGACTACAGGGGATTTGCATTCTTCCACTATGAAGATGGGCTCTTTGGAGGGTGAGAGGGGGTAAAGTTAGCATTGAACCTATCTGCCAGGATGTTGGCAATATCAGTTGGTTCTGTATATTTAGTGCCATTGTGCTGTAGCTCAGAGCAGATCTGAGTGTTGCCATTGAGATTCTTGACATAGCTGTAGAATGCTTTATGGTTGTCTTTGGAATCAGTGGCAATTTTATTTTCATAACTGGCTTTGGAGGATTTTATGAGGGATCTCAGCTTCTTGCTGAGGCTGACAAGGGAGTTCCTCCAATCTTGGGATTTTACTTCTGTTGTAGAGTTGGTTTATGGCAGGGACCATCAGATTGACTTCCTTTTTTGGAGGATAGCATCTTGGTTCTGTTGGGGATGGAACGATCCATGCACACGTGTATGTGCTTATACAGTGCATTTGTGTAAGATTCAGCAGTCGTACCTCTATTTTCCATCTGCATGGGTGTCGTGATGTTTGCCACTTCTGTCTTAAGAAGCATGAAGTTGGCTTTGGAGTAGTTTTTGACAGTAGTTTCCATAATGGGGGGTGGGGGTGGGATATGGATATCTAGGGTGATTAGCTTGTGGTCAGATCTGACTTGCAAGGAGTTGACCTTACCAAGTTTACCGCCAGCGTAGAACACTGGTTACCCATATTGGTAATGACCAGGTCCAGGATATTGCTGCCCCTGGTGGGGGTGTGGACAAGCTGATCCAAGGCGTTGAAATTTATGAATTCCAGAAAACGTTGAGCGAATGAGTTGGTACATGAGTACTTTTCCCAGTTGATGGTGGGGTAGTTGAAATTGCCCATAATTAAGTATTTGATTGTACCTTAATATTTTCCAGTATGTTAAGAAATGAAGAGTGGGAATCCTGGGGCATGGTGGGGGATCTGTAACAAGTTACAACGTGGATTGCAGTCTTGCCCAGTGTTAGTTGCACTTGGATAATTTCGGATGCATTATGTTGAGCGACTAGCCTGGAGATGTGGATATCCTTAATGAACATGGACATGCCTCTGCCTTTAGTGTTTCGGTCCAGGTTAGATGATTGAAAGAAGTGGTGTGAATTATAGCCTGGTAATGCAGGGGTGCTCTCTGAAGCCTTGAACCAGGCCTCTCTCACTGCACAGATGTTGATGTTCTCCATTTTAAGGAGTGCCTCGAGTGAGTGCATTTTGAGGTTTAGATTTCTAGCATTGAGTAGCATTAACCTCAGAGTTTGCTTGCTTGTACCTGCTACGGTGGTGAATTTAGCATTTGAACCTTGCCTAAAAATGGCACTATAGGGGTGGCAAGAGCCTTAGCCAGTGTCTGGAATCCCAGGGGCGATAGGTGCAGGCCATCTCTGGCAAAGCATCGCGGTCTGTCAACCATGTTGTCCCAGGCAGACAGATACTGGATCCCCTTAGAATGACACCAGAAGCTTAGCCAATTGTTGAAGTCAATCATTTTGTCCTTGTACTGTAGTATCATTCTGGGTGATGGCAGGATGCTACTCAGGGTTAGGGTCATACCCTCCTGGGCTACAAGATCCGAGAGCTCCTCCATGTCTATTTTCATATAGTCCAGGGAGGTACATCTCAGGTCATTCACACCAACATGATGATGACAGAGTTGTACTTGTACTTGTTGTGGAGTGACCTGAGTGCGTGCATTATGTGGCGGATTCTGGCACCCGACAGGCAGCCGACAGTAACTTTCTCCTTGTTTAGCCTGATGAGTGGGACATCTGTGTGCCTGACTATAGAGTCACCTATGACTAGTGTGTTGGGTACGTTGTTTTGCCTTATGGGCTATGGTTGAGTGGCACACTGATTATGTGGGCTATGTGTCATTTGGGTAGTGTTGGGGGTGGTGGTTCTCTGTGTTTCAGCTTGGGAAGTCTCTGTTGTTTGGGCAGATTTTTATTGAGACTCTCCATGAATGTAGGTGTGTGCTTTGTATTTCTATGTGTGGGTTTTGGTAGTGTGGGATTTGAAGGACTGTGTGTTAAGTATGGTGTGGTGCAGGTGTTAACCTTCTCCTCTTGACTGTTTGAGTCCAGTTTTGGCTGGAGAGAGATTTGCTTCCAGTTTGGCTATATAAGTGCATCTCTCACATGTTGTAGTGTTTTGTGGTAGGAGGAGAGGGTTGTCAGTGTACATGAGGCAATTGCTACATTACCCCAAGATGCCCAGATTCATCAGGTGAACAGGAGAAACACCGGGAGCTGACCTATGGACATGCCTGGATAGGTGCTTATTAATTTAAGTACTAAGAAATGTTTTCCTCTTGACAAGTGAGGAAAGTCAAGTGATGTAGTAGTTTGTAGTTTATTTAGTGCTTACAACTAGGTCTGAACACAAGGAAACAGTTCTGAGTGCTGAAACAAAAAAAAACTGGCTAGTTCTAGCTAAAACTAGTTAATTTTAGCACCATTTCCAAGAAGGAAAGCAGGCCATGGCCTGTTTGCTGATCCACAGACTTGTCCCAGAAGATGCAAGGGTCTGCAGGCTTGTAGCCTTTTTCTGGTAGATGCCTCGAACAGCAACCAGAACAATCAGGTATGTTAAGCACAGACACTCACTCTCCAACCAGGAGTCAGGAATCAATGCACTCTGCTACTACTCTCATCAGGATCAGAATATAAGCACAGATTCTAAGCTGTCACATATAAAGCAGTTATTAAGGTTTCTGGTGATCAGCAGACTCCAGGAAATAATGTAACTGCACTCCTTCTCTCACCAGGAGAAAACAGAAGCACTAATCCCAAGATGACTACTGAGAGGCAGAATGTGGGCTCTACAATAACTGGTGGTCTTGCAATAGATGCTTAAAGGTAAGATGAAAAAATGGTTTATCCTAAACACTGCAGTGTGCACTACAGGAGTTAAATGTGAAAGTAGGTAATTTAAGTTTTACCTGTCTAAAAGTTAAGTTTTAGTGGAGAGTCGCTATTTTTAAAACAGCAAAATAGATTGAAAGGGGGTGATCACTTTTGTATTCTAGTACTATGGAATACAGTAGGACGGCCAATACATTTAAATAGTTGAAGGGGAGTGATTGCACAAAATGATAATTTTGTGCTTACTCACACCAGCCAGTACAAGCAGAGAGGAAATGAGATATATGGTCAAATTAACATAAGGGGCAGGCAACTAGAAAGACAATGGTGTTTAAGAACACAACTGTAACCAGGTGGGAGGGTGGGAACATTTCCACAAGAGACAGGCTGTGGACTCTTTTCAAGTTTTAGTATGCAGTTAAAAGCAGAATATAAGTAAAACATAGTGTAAAGAAAACAAATCACAGTATACAAAATAGAAAAAGGTAATAAAGGAATACAAAACACAACAAATAAAAAGCAAACTAACCCTCCCCTCACAGCAAACTAGCAGAATCTGGATAAGCCTTTCCAGTAAAACTCTTGAAATGTTTTATTTTACCCCTTAAATAGAAGGTTTAGTTCCTAGCTCCACCCCCTCAGTTCAAAGATGATTAACCTTAGCTGACCTGTTGTAACTTATGTGTGACTCCTTAATTGACCTCTTCTAATTTCTGTCTGACTCACAAGAGACAGGCTGTTGTCTCTTTTTACGTTTAAGTATGTAGCTAAAAGCAGAATACAATTAAACACAGTGTAAAGAAAACAAATCACAGTATAAAAATAGAAAAGGCAATAAAGTAATACAAAACACAACAAAGTGTATAAAAAGGTAAACAGCATTATTCCTGTAGTGTGACACAAGTACAGTCTTTAGTTTCTATTGTTGGGACTCAATGGAAAAGAAGATCCTGGCTAAAATAATATCATGAACAAGCTCACTGAATAACAGCATTTATACTCTTACTATGTAAACTCTTTCAAAACAGAACAGGTTGTATTATTTGTGCTTCAAATCCTTATAATTAAACTAGCAAACTGCAATGGTAAACATAGGCTTTGCCCACCAAGACAGACTTCAAAATATCATTTATATTTGCATGTTTTATGTTCAAAAAGTGCACTTTATACAGAGAAAGAGGAGTAACTCATCATCAATTCTGTGATAATTCTTATAACATTACATCTTATTTATTGATTAAGGAACTCATACACTGTGGAAACATGAAGTAAACCCCCGTTGAAAGAATCACAATTTGTGAGACAGAAATTGAGCTGGCCATTTTAGACAGGCTGACAACTTGGATGGTATTTTATGTGGACTTTGACAACAAACTCTGCCTCCATTTATTAAGTGTGGTTCTCCTTTGATCAACACTAGTAAAGCATGATATCATTTGAGAGCTTAAGACTCTTGTTTTCTGTAAAGTGCATGTGAGTGAAGTGTTTGATAAACACTGCTGACTTCTTTTGTTTGCCTACTCCTTCTCCTATTTCCTGTTGATCATCAGATCTCCTTTGTTCCCAGTAATCCCAGTCAGGTCATCATCTGCTCTCTGTGTTCCCAGTTAGCCCATTATCAGCTCTTCTGTGTTCCCTGTCAGCCCATCATCAGCTCTCCTGTATTCCCAGTCAGCCTAACATCTGCTCTCTTTGTTCCCAGTCACCCTATCATCAGCTCTCCTGGGATCCCAGTCAGTCTACATCAGTTCTTCTAAATTTCCAGACAGGCCATTCATTCTTCTCTGGGAAGCAATCAACTACAGAAGTCAACATACAGGCAGTAATGAGGAGATTGTTTTACTATTATGGCTAATCTGTCCACTGAGTGGGGAACATGTGACCTCCTCACCAAAGAGGCCACTATACCTTCCCTGTTCAAGTACATTATTCCATGAATGCATGCATGATAAAGGGTGGCTTGGTGAGCCAAATGCATGTCCCAGGCTCTTCCCTACTCACTCTCTATGGCACCAAGTGACCTGCACTGCCACACCACAGAATAAGTACACCTATCTTACTCCAATCCAGCTCCAGCTGACACCTGAGCCTCAGTCGCTAGCAACAACCTGGCTCACGCGGATATAACTGTACACCAATGCAGCTGCAGATGCTATGTGCTTTTCTATAACCTCCTAATGCTGATGTCTTATTATTGTTTTCTTGGGCATACCTTTTACCACAATCAGAATTACATATTTTTTGAACTTCTACATGTGAAGCATTTTAACAAAATCTAACAGCTTGTTTGTAATCAGCAAGAAGGAGAACCACATGAAAATAGTGTAGTCACCTATGAATCAATTAAACTACCCTGAAACATTAGAGACCACATTTCAAACAAGCATCCAGGAACAGATAAACAAGTCCTGGACCTCACAGATACTCGAGCAAGAAGAGAACTGCCTGAAAATAGTCTCTGAATCACAGCCACCCTGAAACACATTAATTCACAGATAATTGGGCAGAACTATCTGAAAATAGTGTAGGTCAGCTGTTAAGGGATTTTATTTAAACTAGAAATCACTAAAAGGCTTAAACTGTACCTAGTGAGCACATTGCCTAGGTTGGCAGCTCAAACAAGTTTTTCTGGTCACTACCTAACCTAATAAACCTACACTTAGCTGTAAATAGCACATAGAAAATATCAGTAATCCAAAAGGATTATACTCTAATAAACCCAGGCTAAGCAGTAATTATTCTGTAACTTTTGTTAATAAAAGGTTCAAATCACAGCAAGTGAAATAATTTGCTTTTTAAATACACTTCTGACATTGGAAAATGAGTTAACTGGGTTAATACAAACCTGGATATCTAATACTTTTTCCCCATTACACCCACTTCTGTCTGCTTTTAGCCAACTAGTTGAAGATGATATGTATCTGATTAGGGATGGACATCACTCATACATAAATCATAAATATAATCTCACTTATCAAGAAAATAGAGCATTGAAAGACCTCTCTAGTGACGAATCTATCTGCATCAAACCTGCAGATAAAGGAGGGGGTATTGTTGTCATGAGTAATCAAGATTATATACAACGGATGTTAAATATGCTAGAAGACACGCAGTTTTATCAACCGTTAGATATAGATTTAGTGAAAATATTTTCACATAGGGTACATACATTCTTATTAGGTCTGTTTAATAGTCAGGTTATAGACAATAAATTATTCTACTTTTTAGATGTACAAGCACCTTTGATTCCGTTGATCAGTGGAAGACCCAAGGTACATAAGAGTACTACTGACCCTCCCCTTAGACCAATCGTAGCAGGTAGGGGATGGATTACTGAACCTTCTTCCATATTTGTTGAACAGAACCTGAGACCTATTGTGGACAAGAATAGATTTATATTAAAAGACACTAAGCAATTCCTAATAGAATTATATGACTGTATGAAAGATGTAATTGATGTGTCTGAACTTACTTTTTTAACAATGGATGTGAAATCACTGTTCACAGTGATTCCGAACAATATCGGCATTAGTTTTTTAAACAGACATTTGGAAAGGGTCTCCGATTTGCCTGACACTAAGATTATGCTACTTATATCGTTGCTTGAGGTTGTCCTACATAATAACATTTTTTGTTTTGAGAATGAATGTTTTTTGCAAAAGGATGGCGTAGCTATGGGCACATCTTGTGCCAATAGCTACGCCAACCTATTCATGGCAGAATGGGAATATACCTATATGTATGAGTTACCCACCTTTAAGGAGCACATAGTGTTCTACAGACGCTTTGTGGATGACCTCTTCTTTATTTGGAGAGGTCCCACAGATAAGTTGCAAGAATTTGTAGATCAGTTAAATAGTGCTACATCCTACCTAAAATTTAGCCATGAGATATCCACGACCAAGATTATCTTTCTTGATGTATATGTGGAAAAATTACATAATGGAATGGTTAACACAGGAGTCCATAGGAAGAAATGTCACATTAATACACTCCTTCACCGCCATAGTATGCATCCGCAGCATATATATAAAAATGTAATCAAAGGACAAGCTATGAGGGCCTCCAGATACAATCCGACAAATTCTGGATATAAGCAAGACATGAATGACTTATACCTTAGACTCTCCCAACGTTGCTATAAAGATCAAGAAATTACTAAGGAGTTTGAAAGGGTTAATGAATCGAGACTTGATATAGCAGCACCATACTTCTCAAATGAGAAGCCAATTACCAGAGACCCCAAGACATTTAATGTTTCGAAAGAGGCATTTACTATGTTTTACACCACTGATGCTTGGAGAATTAAGGAAGTTGTTAAAACACATTGGAATGTGCTTACTGTGGATGCTAAGGTTAAGGAGAGATTAGGAGAATTTCCACGATTTAGATATAAAAACAAGAAAAATATAAAAAGGATTTTATGTGATAGTAATAAATCCAGAGTTCACTCTCCTAACTCCCCCAGTGGTACATATACTTGTGGCAACTGTAATTACTGTTCTTTCATTAGCAATGAAACTATGTTTATACATCCAGTTAGTCAGCATAGATACTATTTGAAAGCATATGGTAATTGTTTATCTACTCACGTTGTGTATATTGCTACCTGCCAGAAATGTTTCTCATTTTATATTGGGAAAACAAATAGACAGTTAAAAGATAGGATAAGAGAACATCTATATGCAATAAGGATGCAACATAAAAGTAATGCACTTGCAAAACATGTTATTGATTCTGACCCTACACATACTTTTGTTTTTAGGATACTAGAACAAATGTACTTGGATATTAGAGGAGGTGACATAAGAACACATACAGAAGCAAGGGAAAATATGTGGATCATGAAATTTAGATCCGATGCGCCCCCAGGGCTAAATGCTAAGCTGTCTGTGAAACCATTCCTGAAAATGAGAAGATTGAAGGCACATTAGTAGGTATATAACCATTATAATTTTATGTGACAGCCTTTTATTAAGCAGTTTTGGCATGACCACCTGTATTTCCATTTTTTATTATGCTCTTATGATGTTTTTTATTATGCTCTTATGATGTTTTTTATATTGTTTATAGAATTATTGCTGTTAGTTCACTATGTTTTATAGGTATTAAGTGCATTGAACAAACAGGAATAGTATATGTAGCAGATTATAGCAGTTTATAGCTTGTTTATCAGCTTAATGAATGTATTTTATTTTTAATATTACTGGAAGATCTTTCTAATTAGTAGTGAAATGTATAATAGGGATTTCCTTGTTTTTAACTTTGTTTAAATTAGTATACACCTCATATTGCTATATAAGAGTTTTAATTCAATTAACATTTTCCCGCCTATTTCAATATATAAAAGCTCCATCTACTTGTTTTATATTGTCTACGAGTCTGAAGAAGCCTAGTAGGTGAAAGCGCTTACTCGAACTAACTTTGGATTATTGGAATAAACGCTATTTTTGTCAATTGGTGATCTTGAGTTTTTGAAATTCAACCTGACGCTGTGTTCTCTCCTCCGTATCTGGTACTGTCTTTTCAATACATTTAAATAGTTGAAGGGGAGTGATTGCACAAAATGATAATTTTGTGCTTACTCACACCAGCCAGTACAAGCAGAGAGGAAATGAGATATATGGTCAAATTAACATAAGGGGCAGGCAACTAGAAAGACAATGGTGTTTAAGAACACAACTGTAACCAGGTGGGAGGGTGGGAACATTTCTGTCTGACTCACAAGAGACAGGCTGTGGACTCTTTTCAAGTTTTAGTATGCAGTTAAAAGCAGAATATAAGTAAAACATAGTGTAAAGAAAACAAATCACAGTATACAAAATAGAAAAAGGTAATAAAGGAATACAAAACACAACAAATAAAAAGCAAACTAACCCTCCCCTCACAGCAAACTAGCAGAATCTGGATAAGCCTTTCCAGTAAAACTCTTGAAATGTTTTATTTTACCCCTTAAATAGAAGGTTTAGTTCCTAGCTCCACCCCCTCAGTTCAGAGATGATTAACCTTAGCTGACCTGTTATAACTTATGTGTGACTCCTTAATTGACCTCTTCTAATTTCTGTCTGACTCACAAGAGACAGGCTGTTGTCTCTTTTCAAGTTTTAGTATGCAGTTAAAAGCAGAATACAACTAAAACACAGTGTAAAGAAAACAAATCACAATATACAAAATAGAAAAAAGCAATAAAGTAATGCAAAATACAACAAAGTGTATAAAAAGGTAAACAGCATTATTCCTGTAGTGTGACACAAGTACAGTCTTTAGTTTCTATTGTTGGGACTCAATGGAAAAGAAGATCCTGGCTAAAATAATATCATGAACAAGCTCACTGAATAACAGCATTTATACTCTTACTATGTAAACTCTTTCAAAACAGAACAGGTTGTATTATTTGTGCTTCAAATCCTTATAATTAAACTAGCAAACTGCAATGGTAAACATAGGCTTTGCCCACCAAGACAGACTTCAAAATATCATTTATATTTGCATGTTTTATGTTCAAAAAGGAAGTGCACTTTATACAGAGAAAGAGGAGTAACTGGATGTGCAGAAAGAATGGAGAACCCGTCACCACAACTGACATTTTGCATCATCAATTCTGTGATAATTCTTTTGAAAGAAACTGAGTTTGAAAGTACTTTCTGTGATACCCACAGTGAACAACAGTTGATGGAGGAAGCCTCAGCTTTCTATAACATTACATCTTATCCAGGATTCAGTGAGCCCTAGTTCCCAGTTTGCTATTATTGATTAAGGAACTCATACACTGTGGAAACATGAAGTAAACCCCCGTTGAAAGAATCACAATTTGTGAGACAGAAATTGAGCTGGCCATTTTAGACAGGCTGACAACTTGGATGGTACCCTACTTTATTTTTTTATGTGGACTTTGACAACAAACTCTGCCTCCATTTATTAAGTGTGGTTCTCCTTTGATCAACACTAGTAAAGCATGATATCATTTGAGAGCTTAAGACTCTTGTTTTCTGTAAAGTGCATGTGAGTGAAGTGTTTGATAAACACTGCTGACTTCTTTTGTTTGCCTACTCCTTCTCCTATTTCCTGTTGATCATCAGATCTCCTTTGTTCCCAGTAATCCCAGTCAGGTCATCATCTGCTCTCTGTGTTCCCAGTTAGCCCATTATCAGCTCTTCTGTGTTCCCTGTCAGCCCATCATCAGCTCTCCTGTATTCCCAGTCAGCCTAACATCTGCTCTCTTTGTTCCCAGTCACCCTATCATCAGCTCTCCTGGGATCCCAGTCAGTCTACATCAGTTCTTCTAAATTTCCAGACAGGCCATTCATTCTTCTCTGGGAAGCAATCAACTACAGAAGTCAACATACAGGCAGTAATGAGGAGATTGTTTTTACTATTATGGCCCTAATCTGTCCACTGAGTGGGGGAACATGTGACCTCCTCACCAAAGAGGCCACTATACCTTCCCTGTTCAAGTACATTATTCCATGAATGCATGCATGATAAAGGCTTCAATGTATGTGGCTTGGTGAGCCAAATGTATGTCCCAGGCTCTTCCCTACTCACCTCTCAGAGGGGATTATGGCACCAAGTGACCTGCACTGCCACACCACAGAATAAGTACACCTATCTTACTCAATCCAGCTCCAGCTGACACCTGAGCCTCTAGTCAAAGCTAGGCAACCTGGCTCACATGACTATAACTGTACACCAATGCAGCTGCAGATGCTATGTGCTTTTTTCTATAACCTCCTAATGCTGATGTCTTATTATTGTTTTCTTGGGCATACCTTTTTTTACCACAATCAGAATTACATATCATTTTTTGAACTTCTCAGACTGTTGTTCTGCTCCAGTGCTTCTCTTTCCACATGTGAAGCATTTTAACAAAATCTAACAGCTTGTTTGTAATCTTACAACTTGTTCTTCATCTTGCAGATACTCGAGCAAGAAGGAGAACCACATGAAAATAGTGTAGTCACCTATGAATCAATTAAACTACCCTGAAACATTAATTGAGACCACATACTCCAAACAAGCATCCAGGACCTCACAGATAAACAAGTCCTGGACCTCACAGATACTCGAGCAAGAAGAGAACTGCCTGAAAATAGTTCACCTCTGAATCACTTAAGCTACCCTGAAACACATTAATTGCGGCTACACACTCCAAACAAGTGTCCGGGACCTCACAGATAATTGGGCAAGAAGAACTATCTGAAAATAGTGTAGGTCAGCTGTTAAGGGATTTTTATTTAAACTAGAGAAATCACTAAAAGGCTTAAACTGTACCTAGTGAGCACATTGCCTAGGTTGGCAGCTCAAACAAGTTTTTCTGGTCACTACCTAACCTAATAAACCTACACTTAGCTGTAAATACAAGCAGCACATAGAAAATATCACACTCGTAATCCAGGTGCTGAAAAAGGATATGGTAACATAGTATACTCTAATAAACCCAGGCTAAGCAGTAATTATTCTGTAACTTTTGTTAATAAAAGGTTCAAATCACAGCAAGTGAAATAATCCTTGCTTTTTAAATAAAGTGCTTCTGAATTGGAAAATGAGTTAACTGGGTTAAAACAAACCTGGATATCTAATATTTTTTCCTTTATTGCATGCCATGGTCTGGCTCTACCTACTCCACTCACCCTTGCTGAGCTTAGGGTTGCTCCACTCCCCTACCCTACCCCATTTCTCACCCACCCCCACAATGTCTAAATTTATTTTAAACTAACCACACCCACAAGCCCCATTACCCAACCCAACAAACTAAATTGCATCACTTTTACATAGTACTAGTCTTCCCCCATAACAAGATAGCAATACTTATAACTAATACAATTCTCCCAACTATTACAATACAGCAATACATTTACAAAAAAATGACATTCACTAACATTCAAATAAATTAACATGATACCCATCCAAGTTACTACAATAACACTCCTAACAATAGCAGCAAAACTCACCTCATACCACATTAGTCTCAATGGGTCAGCAATCCCCTATAATGCACCATTTCCCTATCCACCACAGATAAAAACCTTTAAATATTAAAATATCACCCACAATCTACAGAATTTCTTATACTGATCAGATTACCTACACTAAAATACCACAACAAAACAATCCTAATGTCTCATTGAAATATAAAACAATCAAAGTAAAACTCCTGAAGACCGTATCACACCGCCTCAAAGCTAACCTGTAGTGGAGATATCCAACCAAACCCTGGCCCCAACACCAACACATTCCAAAAAACACCCCAATATGGCAGCTATAGTTTACTAAATTTCCTCTCAGAAAGAATCTGACCTCCTATTATTAAATTTGAACATTAGAAGCATTGTTAACAAAACCCAACAATTTCACACCACTCTCACCCACTACTCTCCTGACATCACTATCATTACTGAAACCTGGTTAAAATCAGAAATTAACGATAATGAAATTCTACCTCCAGATTACAGTTATGTATAGGGTAGGCAGAAAGGACAAAAAAAGGAGGTGGGATTGTCATTCTACTTAAAAGTAACCTTATTCTACAGATCCTACAACAAAATACTCCTGACTTCAATAATGTAGAAGTAATTTTTAAAATACTTAAGATCATCTCCAAAATACAGTGAAACAAAGTTGGAACCTATATACCTCCAGGTAACAACATCTCTGCCATACAACACATCCTCTACTGGTCCTGAAACCCTCGTCCCCAGGAAAAAATTATGGGGGACTTCAACATAGACTTGAATACTTGTAACTCATAAAAGCCCCTCAAATCACATAAACCTCCATGACTTCACCCAAATTATACAAGCCACCACTAGAATTGATAAAACATCAAAGAGGCAATCCATCCTTGATTGGATATTAACAGACCTTCTCTGTTTTTACATGCTGGTTGTCTTCCAGATAGTCTCAGCAATCATTTTCCAACTTTGTTACTTAGGCAGCGAATAAATCCAGCAGAACTCACCAGCTATCGTGAAACTAAGAACAAAAAAAACCCTGTAGCACTCAAAATTTCAAATCTGTCCTTAAACTATGTAATCGGGAACATCTACCCCTAGAGAAAGCTATAGAATACTTCAACTTAACTTTCCTGAACATTCTAAACAGACTAGCTCCTCAAGAACAAGAATAAAAGCCAACTATGCCCCATGGTTAACAAAAGAAACCAGATCACTATTAAAAGATTCTAAAAAAAAAAACAAGTGACTAAACAAGCATACAAGAACTTAGAAATAAAGCTAAAAAACAAATCAAACAGGACAAGATTGATCACTACCAATACATTCAAACTAAACATCAAAACAATCCTCAGAAGTGTTGGTACACTATTAATAAAATCCTACAACCTGGAAACACCAGTACCATCCCAATAACCACTAACAACTCAGGCACCATAGCTATGCAGTTTAATAAGTATTTCACAGAGTCCTTACTAGCCCTCACAAATAACTGTTCCACCACCTTCAAAGAAATTCCCACAGCAAGCCCAGATAGCAGTACCTTTGATTTCCAAACTGTACAAACACTATAAAAAAACTACTGAAAAAACTCAAGCAACCCTAGTAGCTGATAACCTACCAGCTGAATATCTCAATCCGGCAGCAAATGCCATCTCCTTCCCAGTATCCATCTTAATAAACTGATCCATCTCTGAACAAAAGGCACCAGCAATCTGGAAAATTTCACACATTTTTCTGCTACACAAAGGGGAAAAATCATTAGAACTGTCCGATTACAGGTCAACAGCTATATTGTCATTCCTGTCTAAAGCTCTACAAAGATGCATCCACTCACAAATTATGCCTTGATTAGAAACTGCTATCCAACATGGACGTCAGACCTACCACAGCTGTACTTCCACCCTAATGAGTTTCACAATCATTAATCAACATAGGAACAATGGTAAAATAGTATCTTTCATCTTTCTAGATCTTGCAAAAGCATTTGATACAGTCTCTCAAAGAAACCAATACAAGTAGTCTTAGAACTAAACCTTAGTCAATACAAAATTACTTGGTTCAAAGACTACTTAACAAGTCACCAGCAAGCTGTAGAATGGCAACAAAGTACATCTCCTCTACTGGCCGTTTTATATTATAAACTAAGTTTTCCTGTTTGTAATTGTTTTTATCTTAGTTTTCTATGAAAAATGAAAGATCTTCTCTCAAACCTACTACTGAATAAATTACCTTAACTGCAGTTACTCCTGGACTAGTGTGATATTAGTTGTTTTACAAGTTAACTTGTTTGCATTTGTTATTTCAAATGAGTAAAAAAAAAAAAAAAACAGGTCTCTAAAGAGCTTCTTTGGAAAAGGGGAAATACACAATGGTGAGACAGCAGAAGACTGTAAGACTGCCAACAGAAAGAAAGCTGCATTTAAAAGAAAATACCAAGAGCCATACTTAAATTACGGGTGTATTGTAACAGCTGACTTGCATGTTCCAAGCATGATCTGTATAATATGTGGCAACCAGCTATAAAATGAGGCCATGAAGACTTCAAACAACGCTCCACCACATAGAGACCAAGCTCCCTGCATTAAATGACAAGCCATTGGATTTTTTGAAAGAAAAAATGCGAACACGAAGAACAGAAGCAACTAATGAAGACTACCACATCACCAAATCTGTCTGCACTGAGAACATCATGCTTAGTGGCTAACCGTACTGCCAAGGCTACGAAGCTTTTTACTATCGAAGAGTCGATCTTGCCTGCTGCAAAGGACATTTGTTGCGAAATTTTAGGAGAGGCTGCAGTTAAAAAGGTAGCACAGGTTCCTCTTTTGGCTAGCACCATCACTAGACGAATTGATGAAATAGCAAAGAACATTAAGGCACAATTGTTAGAGAGGATTAATGGGTCACTGTGGTCCACAATCCAGGCTGATTAGTTTACTGATGTTGACAACAAGGCAATAATGCTTGTTTTTGTGGGATATTTATTTCAGGAGGATGTGCATGAGGATATGTTATGTTCATTATCGTTACCAACCAATGCCACAGCTGCAGAACTATTCAAGTCTCTGAATGATTACATATCAGCAAAACTGAATTGGCCCTTTTGTGTCGGTGTATGCACGGATGGAGCTGCTGCCATGACTGGACAGCTTTCTGGTTTCAATACTCGAGTCAAGCAGGTTGCGCCTGAATGTGAGTCTACACACTGTGTCATTCACAGAGAAATGCTGGTTAGCTGAAAAATGTCATGTGAACTTAACAGCTTTTTGAATGATATCATTAAAGTTATTAACCACATCAAAGTACATACCCTTAACTCGTGGCTGTTCGAGCAGCTTTGTGAGGAGATGGACGCAGAGCACAAACATCTTCTCTTATACACAGAAGTAAGATGGCTTTGTAAAGGTAGACCGCTGGCCAGAGCATTTGAGTTATGAGAGCTGCTCATGAGATTTCTTTTGGAAAAACAGTCAAGCACTTGTAGCACATTTCAGTAACATGGAATGTATCACAAAACTCACTTACTTGTGTGACATATTCAGCCTGCTCAATGAACTCAATCTGTCACTTCAAGGGAGAAGGACAACTGTCTTCAAGTTGGCAGTTAAAGTGGCTGCATTCAAAGCCAAACTGGAACTGTGGGGATGGCGAGTGAACATAGAGATATTTGACATGTTTCAAACATGAGCAGGGATTTTGGAAGAGACTGAGCCTGGGCCTTCATTCTCCCAACTGCTGCACGATCACCTATTTTTGCTTTTAAAAGAGTTTGAGCATTACTTCCCAACCACAAAAGACACACAAACTGTAAAGGAATGGATCTGTGACCCATTTGTGAACATGCCAGGTGACTCGACCTTGTCAGTGCTGGAAGATGATCGATCAACTGCTTGAGATTACAAATGACAGTGGCCTTAAAAGTATGTTTGAGACAACTTTAACTTTGAAGATGTTCTGGATTAAAGTCAAGGCAGAATATCCTGAGATCATCACAAAAGCACTGAAAACTCTGCTTCCATTTCCAACATCCTGTCTTTGTGAAGCAGGGTTTTCTGCAGTGACAGCAACCAAAATGAAATTATGGAGTAGACTGGACATAAGGAACACACTTTGGGTGTCACTGTCTCCCATCACCCCTAGATGGGACCATATCGGTGCAGGGAAACAAGCTCAGGGCTCCCATTGATTCTGCATTACGGTGAGTTGTATTTATTATGATTTATTATGTGTGTATGATGGCTGGTCTGTGGAAAACTGTCTTACATGAACCCGGTACTTGGTGTAAAAAGGTCGAAGACAGCTGTTGCAATGGGATCATTATCAAAAACAAAGAAAAAAACATCTGACCAACTAACTGGTACTATGGGACTGTTGTTTCCTTAATTTTCACCTAACATCTAAACAAACTTCATAAGAAATGAAAAACTCAAGGCATTCTATAATGTAATTATCTTCTTGGTTATGATGCCAGAGCCAATAATGTCAAAATGGTCCTTATGCTCCAGTCTGAGGATGGTGCACTCTTACTGGCACTTCTAAGCTCTCTTAAACATCAGCCTCTTCAAATAGGGATTCCCAGATTCATGTTTTTCTCCTACAGTCCACAACATCAGTCTACCATTCTGATTTTAAGGGCACAATTCCTATTCATTGCTTTGTTTGTGAACATGTGTCCCAAATTTCCTGCTCTCAATATTCACCATTCTTCCCTCTACTCACTACTCCTCATTCTCTTCAAACTTCCTCCACCCCTTCTCACAAACTGAATACCATAACTAAAACCTTTTCCATTCCATCTCATGTTTTCTGGAATAAAGACCCCTTCACTGCTAAAGTCACCATCAGCAGATTCATTACTTCACTGCTGCCTGATTTCATTGTAATATCTATACATAATTTCAATATCTTATCTGCCATTCACTCTTCCTCCAGTGTGCTCCCCACCTCCCCCTCTGAATTCTAAATTAATACTTCTAAGTCTCCTATGCCCTCAACTTCCTATTCAATACCCCATCTCCATCCTTTCAACTCTCCATTTCCCTTTTGCTTCTTCTTTTCCTAATGCTCTGACTCTCGCATCTGCCAGTGTATCAGGGTCAGTGAACTCCCCTTTACTACCCTTACTGTACATCTCCCTTCCTCGCACTTCCAGCTAGTGTTCTGTGCTTGTGCTATTGCCCTCCATGGCTATCTCTGCAGTGTAATCTTTGAAAGGTGACACTGTAGTACAACACAGAGCTTACAATACTGTACTAACACTAGAAATAGGCATCTACAGCAAGGTGGAGAGACAGGTTTACTGCACAGTTACTATGCTGTACTATCTCTTGTACTTGCTAGTGGATTGCACTACTGCTTATTGTATCACTTACTGGACTGGACTGCTTACAGTACTCTATCACCTCTTGTGGAATTACTTGTTGGGAGTGTACAACCTCTTGTATTATGTATTGTATTATATTACCTTTTGTTGTATTAGTTATTGGATTGTACTACCTCAGAATATGTTAGATACTGCATTATATTACCATTTCTTATATTAGTTACCCTACTATATTACTCTTTGTTGTATTAGCTACTGCTTTGTGCTACTTGTTCTTGAAGTACTTTTGGATGGTGCCACCTCTTGCTGTATTAGCTACTGTCTCTTGGCTTGGATCATAGCTGAAAAGATTTATAGGACTGCTCTATCCACTCTGCTAACAAATAAAATTCTTACTGGCCCTCTGGCCTACATCAAGGATGGAATTATTTCAAAGGATCGGTCTCCTTCGTTGATGAATAAAATACAGATAAATAAATAAGTCCTATGGTACCATTTTATTAACCATTGCTATTTAAGTCTGTCTAATGTCGTGTACTTGTTTATCAACAAAAGGCTGGTATGACTGAGCTGTGATGACATGCCTTTGTACTACAAACAGTGAACTAGCCTGAGATTCTTGGATTCTGGCCTTCTGGCCATTAGTACTTAGAGCTTATAAATGCATAATTAGGAAGCCACTCCAGGAATATCCAGGTCCAAAATATTAATTTTACAGCTGCATAAGCAGATATAACTGCAGCACAGTCTTCTAAAAAGCAAAGTTTATTTTTGTTAAAAAGTCTGTATCTCTTTATTTTTATTCTCTTCAGGACTTTACTCCATGGCTCTTCTACCTCCACTCAATCTCTCCATTTGTTCCATGAAACATGAATTATCCCTAAGCTGGGCTAGAGCCCTTTGGCCCATTCATTCCTGCCCAAGTAGCCTCTATAGGCTCATGCTGTACAGTTGTCAGATGCCAACTAAGTGGCATATCAGTGCTGCCTCCTTGTACAAAGGATAGGTGACCCGGCAGCTACTGTTTGATCCCATCTTCCTCTGCCAGGCACCTGATCCACTAAAACTCAGGTTACTTGTAAAAGGTTTGTATTTCTTGAAGTAGGGATTAAACTAAACTAAAAATAAATATCAACTTAAAATATACTCTTGCTGGATCCATGTCAAGTATAACTAATAGACAGCTTCTGCTTGGATAAACAACTTATTCTCTTCTATCAGAAAGAGGTACCAGGCAAAGATGCCCTCTGTTCCCTTTACTGCTATTAATGATTATAACAGTCTGCCTGCAGATTCAGAAGCTCTTTTTCTTCTATTAAGGGATGGGTGTCCAAAGGTAGTAGTAAGGCAAATATTTAGTCATTTGCAGATGAATGTCTTAGTCTGATACCAGATCCTGGTGAATCTATACCTGCTATAGAGAACATTTTTAAAACTTTGATGAAGTCTCAGGGTTAAAGGCTAACCAAAACTAAGACAGTATCTGTTAACAAAGAAAGGAGTGTGCTTCTTTTTGTTTTTGCTGCAAATGTTACATCAAAGTATTTTGGTATTCCAAATTTGGACACCCCCTCTAAAAAATGGAAGCTATGAAAAGACCTGTCTCGGACTGTCAAATATTTGTAGAATACTTGCCTTTAACATGACATTCCTTCCAAAAATAATTTACAGTCTTACAAAATCGCCTCTCTGTCCCTCAAAAAAAAAGCCTGATAAAGAAAAAAAGAGCTGCTAAACTCTTTAATATTGAAAGGCACATTTCATCTGGTCTCCTTGAAGATTCTCAGCAATTATCTAAAGAAGGGTGGTTATGGGCTAAGACAGTAAAACATTATTATCAGGAATACAAAATTTTCTGTGTGGAAAAGGTGTCATCTTAAAATAATGTGCATAAAACTGGCAGGATTAACTTTTTTTCACATAGTGACACTCAGTTCCTTACATAATCTTCCTTAAAGCTGAAAATAAGGTTCTGTATTTAAATAAAAATATACAATTTATGGACAAACTTAAGGAAATATTTTAAAATAAACAGCTCATCAAGAAGACCTTATTCAGAACATCATTCCTCTTTATTGGCAACAAACCTGATTTTTAAGATACTGAGATCAAGCTAGTACAAGGCAAAACCATTCAAGTGTTCATTAAAATCCTTGAAGGATATTCATACATTGAGATAACTAAGTCCGATTTTTCATTACAATGATAACTCAAAACAGCCATTCTTATGCATAACTCTGGTGAGTTATCAACACTATAAGTCATCCTGTTCTTCGTGAAATACAACATTACCAGTAAATAACTCTCATTGAGCTATTCTACTGAAATAAAGGGAATCTACATTTACAAGGGTATCAAGCAGCAAGGTGAGAAAGTGCCACAAACAAGTTGGGGTATGAGGAAAATGAAGAAACTGATTTTCACCAGAATACAAACAGAAAAAGCTCCTACTTTCATCAGCTCTATCAAGCAAGTTCCATCATGACTGAATACAAATTTTCCATTGTGCCTAGTGAACTCCCGAAAGTTTACATAACATGCATATGATTTTTCTGTAATAATGGACTGAATGTAACTCTGAAAATAAAGTTGACATCAACCAAATAATGTGGCCATGTGCTAAGTGATTTTTTGGCAAGAACTGCTTAACTGAATACAGAAAATTACACCTCATGACCTTGGTATCTCTGTAAAATTCTGACTACTAAATATAAAACCTACAGTTCAAAGTTAAAACAAATCATTTACAAGGAGTCTTTCAAGCTGGACTCAGTAAAACACCACACTGACATACAGCAAACCATATGTTCATTCCCCCTCCCCAAACACAGAAAAATAAATAACATCTTTGTAAAATACTGAACCAAAAATTATTAGCAAAACATTAAACCAGACATAACACAAAATGCCACAAGCAAGCCATAACACAGTACTCCAGAAGATAAAAGCAATACAAAAACGCAAACTAAATGTACCTAACTAAAGCTCTTTAATTTAGCTTTTTTTAAATCAATTTGCTAAATGGTTAAGTGATCTGGTCATCGTGGATCTTTTTTTATTCTCAACAGCAGTACAAAATCAACCAGTATGTTTTTTGGGAGATGAGATGAAACCAAAGTAACCATAAAACACAGGGAGAGTATGCTTACTCCACACAGGCAGTGACCAGAGTTCAGAACTGAGCCCACACTTTTAGGCAGACATATTAACCACTAAGCCACCATGCTGCCTTTCTAACCTCAAACCCCTTAAGTACCAAAGCACTTTCTGTGAGGGGCATTGTCCCGTGACCCCACACCCCTAAACTTATATAAGCCAGGCCCAAGGTCACACCAACACCTAGAAAAGGAGTACCTCCATAATAAAGACATATTCTGATCAAACATTTCCAAATTCGGCTTATAGCCATGTTTGAGTATTAACAGTCAACTACTACTGCTGTAATTGTTTCTTGATGTTTAACTACGTCTTTCTAGTTTCCTTTTGTTGTAAAAAATAAACTCAAATATACAGAAAAACAGCTAAATCATTAACACCCAAGTTAAAATGATAAGTTCTAAAAATATGAATCAGATTGCATTCTATACTTAAAAAACATGAAAGCAGAAAGATTTTCATGAGGAAGCCCCAGTAGGACTCCCTTGAAGCCTAATAATCAGCCTTTGATTTAGGGTTTGCTTATTTCAACTTATATCATCCATTTTCCATTTTTAATAAATCTCTATGTAATCACAGTATATGATCATTTAGCCCATCTAGTTAATGGTATACCTCAATTTATGTTTGTCGTTATGTACACAATGCTTATGATTTTGATTCTTTTTTGTAAAATGTTGACAGAATTATTTTTGTCACGAAACTCTGCATTGTCAACAAGCTTTTCTTGGTTAAAAAAATAAAATATAATTCTGACCTTGAAATACTGCTGGGCTTTAAAGTTAATAAAATTCTGTGTCACTTGCCACTTCCAATGGTCACTTGCACAGCCACAAAATACTGCGACAAGAAGCAAAGGAATCCCTACGCTGCTGCACTTACGACAGAGGAAAGCAGCAAAAGGAACAAACTGGACAGCACTGAGGGATATGAACTACTGAAGAGCTCAGTGACAGTAGAAACAAAGTCCTGTTTTAAGAAGCTGCTTATGGATTCATTTTATATGCCAGTAAGATTTCATTGTGTTTAGGTTTTGAATCCTAAACAATATGATTTCTCTGAAAGAAAGAAACAGTCATACTTAACATCTTATCTACTTTATATACATATGTACATAAGTGTTTTAAGGGAAAATGAAGGGAATGAAATACGTATACACAAAGCAGCATTTTCTGAGTTCTGTTTAGTCCTGTATAATGAGCAGCATACAAACAGCAGCAGTAAAGTCAGCAAGTAACAACAAATTAATGTTTGTCCTGCTCTTTTCCAGTGATAGCTGTCATTCCTCATTACTATTTTTTCTCTCATCTCTTCCGCTTTCTTGCCTGTACAATTTTTCGCTCCTGTTTCCAGATTCATCCAAACTATTCCGAGGAGGTTCAAGTGAATTTCCTCTTACTGTTACATGATCCCAGCCTCCCTAAAAGCAAACCAGATAAAAACAAAGTACACCATTAGGAAAATAATAGCAATATAATAGTTAGTATGTGACAGCTACAACATACAAGGTAAAAAGAGGCAACAGGTATACCCAATTACCTGGTTACTGAGCTTTGGTCTCTGCGTGTATTATACTTACAATGAAGGATGGCACACAGGGTAAAGGAGCCACTGGGAGGGTACTCAGTCTAGAGCAGCACTCAGTGCACTGTATACAAACCAGCCGTGAGGTGTGGTAGTAAAGGCCTAGGCTAACAAAAATTTAACACATTCTCTGGGTCTCAAAGGGGATAAAAATGGTGAAAGTCAATGAACAGAATGGGGAAAAAAAAACAAACATAGCTATCCAGTTGTTTCTAAAGGATGTCATCACCACTAGATCTCTTCTGGCACACATTTTATTATCAATTTCAACTTGTTTATGTTCTGGGATACACATTTTAATGACACAAATAACTAGACTTAGAAAAATCAAGGTCATTCTGTTCCTTATATTTAACTTTCCCCCCATAGGACCTCACCAGATGGTAATTCTACTTGCACCCAATTGGCCAATTTGTTCCTGTGGGGGACAGGAGCCAGGCATTCTGGGGCTAGGCAACAGCCCTATAGCCCATTTGTTCCTGCCCAAGAAGAGTTGTGTATTAGGGAGTGGACCAGCTTGCTGATCCTGCAGGGCTATCTACCTCACACCAGGGAGCAACCCCTTGGCAGCTCTTCCAAGCTCCATTATTGCTGTCTCCTGGAGGGAAGTGTGACTCCACACACACTGAGTTCCCCTTGTCTTATGAGTGCGGATGCACTCTGATAGCATGGGCTCCAGATGCATGTCTTTGGAATGTGGGAGGAAACTGAAGCACCCGGAGGAAACCCACATGAATACAGGGAGGACATGCAGACTCCGCACAGAAGGCACCCCAGCTGAGAATCGAACCAGGAACTTTTTTGCTATAAGGTGACAACTCTAACCACTGCACCGCATCTTAAATGTATTACACAATTTTAGCTATTCAAGCTTGGTTGTTAAACTAAAGCCATCTGTATGCAGTAATAAATACCTCC
The DNA here is from genome assembly GCF_019279795.1 of Protopterus annectens. Taxonomy (NCBI): domain Eukaryota; kingdom Metazoa; phylum Chordata; order Ceratodontiformes; family Protopteridae; genus Protopterus; species Protopterus annectens. The sequence goes on from NC_056746.1 coordinate 574,351,688, forward strand.
CACACAAGTTTAGGTTTCAAGTAACATCAGTTTAATTTTAAAATGGAGTCAAAACAGCCAGAGAATGGCTCTTGTATGCCCCTGAAGGATATGCAATGCTAGGTGTGAGAAATGTGAGCCGCACAGCAGTCTCTGCAAATTGTGCCCATTATCCCCTTTCTATCTCATCATTTAATTATCACTATGAATGTCCTAAGCCACACAGAATCCACAGCACAGAGTTACTCTAGTTAGACTGCAGCGTGCAAATCCTTTGAACTTCATTTCTTTCAAGTAAATAAATAATACAAGAATTATCAGTTAGTATAGACACATGAGACTGAAACCGAAGTGACTGGCAAACTTCCTACTTTGTAATTATCTGAATTAAATAAAGAACTCATGACATTGTAGGCTTATAAAGATTAAAAAACAGTCAGTTGTTATAACTACTCTGTATAAATGCTGCATGACAATGGGACTAAATGCTGTACGCCGTCCTACAGGAATTTATACTCTCTATATCCAGTGCATGACAATAAATCCAAATGGTGTGTCCTACCTAAGGGAATTTATACCTTGCACACACACTGCATGACAATGGAGCAAGACAGCCTACAGAAATATGTACTCTGCACACAAACACACACACACTGTATGACAATTGAGTCAAATCCTGTACTCTTGCATATGAGAATTTATACTCCATGCAACCATTGAGTGGAACCAAATGATGTATGCATATGGGCATTTATACTCTGTATACGCACTGCTTGACACTGGAGCCAAATGGTGTACTCCTGGCTACATAAATTTAAAAACCACATTACTACTCCAACTACCCCTATATCATCACCTGACAGCAGCACCTATGTTACAGCCACTACAAAAAGTCAAGCCTACCCATCTCCATTCTAATTTAAGGTACTCATACACAGAACAGTAAGGGAATTCTTTGAAAAGTTAGAAAAGAAAACCAACCCTATGAATATGGCACCCACCCTTCTTTCCTTGGCAGCACTGCTTGTCCACTAACCAAACTCCTTATGCACATTTTCAATCTCTAACTGACCACTAACATAGTCCCCCTCTCAGTTTAAACATTCCCTATCATTCCTACCCCAAATAAATCATTTTCCTCTGCAAATTAAAACTTTAGACTAATAGTTCTTTCTCCAATTACAATCATATCTGCAAACGTCACTTACAGTCAACTACCTGAGAACATTAGTATTAGTAAAAATAGAATTCTTACTGACAACCAACATCGTTTTCAAACTGGTTGTAACACACTCACTGCAAGCTACATAGTGACTCTTAAAATATTATTGGGCCATAGAGAAGGGCTGACTCAAGATCTGTTTAAATGATCCCTCAAGTGTTTTTACACAGTGGACTATACTTTTTTTAGGAAACTAGAAGTGCTTGGTTTTAGCCCTAATACTTTGTCATGGTTCAGCAATTATTTGTCTCACGGGACCTTTATGATCAAGATGGGCGATAACCATGTTATTTAAATAAGATGGGAGATGACCAAAAATAAAAGAAAAGGGCATCTTCACTTCAGCAGTTACTACAATGTTAGCTTTTGGATCCATACACGATTCTATTTGTAAACGACAGCACAAACAACACACATCCCTCAGTGATTATTCTTTTCATTGGTGACATTATTCTCCACAGAGTGGGTCCATCTACGGCCCGCATTCAAAAAGATAGGAAACTGGCTCAACACTTAAGAGCACAAAACAACACAAAAACAACTGCTATGTTAATCCCGACTTTCAAAAAGTTAGCAAAATGTAAGGCTTTGATCTTTGTAATTTCAGATAAACATCAGATTGTTCAGGTAATAGTATATAAATAACTAAGGCTTACCCTATACTTGTAAAATACTATTCCACCTTGAAAACCAACTAGTACTAAAAACCTCCCTATATAGTCTAAGTGCACAGGGAGACAGCCTGACTTTTCAAAGACCTCCATCCATCTTTGATATTGATGAAAGGAGTTTTAGCAAATTTGTGCCAAGCAACTGGAACCACCTCCCAAAGAACTTTAGAAAAATTAACAGACTACACTAAATTTAGATAAAAGTTTGTTACATGCCTAAAATGACCTTCCACTGCATCAGTTTAATGTACAAGGGATACTCTCTCTTCAGCATAAAGCTCTCAGCCTGTACATTATTGTGGTAAATGCAGAGTATAATTAATCAACTGCAGATAACCAAGTGTGTGTGTGTGTCTGTCTGTCTCTGCGTACACAAAATCTGGTTAGAACTACCCAATCAACTAACATATACACAGCATCTTACCACCTGCAAAATTATCCAGCATCCATATTCTTGTCCAGCACATAGTATTCTATACAATGTTCCCAGTCGGTCATTACGATCCAATGACAAAAATATCTATCTATCCACAAACATATCAAATCTGGTGAGAATTTTCTATACTTCTACCATATTGCTAAGGCCTGGAACTCCTTAGCTGTATTCACTAGGTCAATAATCTCCCTCCCATCCTTCAAACCATTCTGAAAGACTTTCTAGCCAAAATCACCAGGATACACTATATCCCTAAATGTGAAGAAATACCTATTCATACCTTACACCTCCTTATCCTCCCTTCTTCACTCACTTCCATACTTCTATCATTTTCTCTCCCCTTGCTTTCTCTCTAAATGTACCATAAGCCTGCTTTTCTCTCACTTCATATTGCAATTCCCGCTTGCATTGCACTAACTTACCTTTAATTTCTCCATAAACTGGCTAAGATTTCTCTAAACATTAAATCATTGTTATATAATTTGGATCTATTCTTAACTAATATTTTCATATTATGTCTAATTTGGAATAGCTATTTCAACCATAGATGTTTTTTATATTATTTTTGAATATTGTAAAATTATTGTTCTTATAATGTTTTGTAATACTTTCAAGCTTTTCTCCATGGGCCTCCACTGAAAATGGGCTCCTAAACAGTTGGACTTTCCTGGCAATGAATACATAAATTTGATATATTTATATTTATATACACACATGGGTGTGTACCATTGGTTTGAATGACAATTTTATTGTATGAAAACTCAGTGAGTTAAAATGTTTGAAAGTCCATTTAGCTGAATGACCATTTGATTAAAAGTCCATTTCACTGAACGTGGCATAACTAGAACTAGTTCTGTAAAATAGAAAAGGAATATATAAAAATATATGAAGAAGTTTTATCTTGTGACTGGAATTACCTACACACACATAACTGCTGTTGGTACAGTTTCTATTTAATTTTTTTTTTTTTATTTGGATGATTTTCATTGTATGACGCTTTCATTATTTGGAATTCAAATAAAAGGTCGTTCAATAAAATAAACTTTCAAACATTTTAATTCAGTCATTTGGAATTGAAGAAAAATGTCATTCACTCAAGTGTCACATACAAAATTGCAATCAACTTTATTTGAGCTGCATACAACTCCCTTTTTACCCCAATATGTTTTTTCTCAGTGCTTTAATCTGAGAAAAAAGAAAGAGCAAGTTTAATTACAACATTCAAAAATATCATATGAATTAAAGCAACTTTTCACAGTGAAAGAAGACTCACTAAATACATCTATGAATAATAAACTGGAGCATTGCAAAATCTTGCCATTGAGTGGGAACAGCAGGGAATTTCAACAGCAAAAATAAATTACAAAGTTTGCATTAATGCTCTTTAGTTTGATATAAACAACTGAATTATATAAAATCTACAAGCATTAAATAAATTCATTCAAACCTGAGGAGTAAAGAGCCCTGAAGTTAAGACTCCACATACTTTCCCTTTTATTAAGTAAATAAATTGCACCTTAGTATTTGTTTCAGTCCCTTTCCTTGCAACAGATTTACCCCCACCCCCACCCCCCACCCCCATAAAGGTTAAATGCTACATAGTAAAATACTGCCATCTGGTGGGAAGCACAGTGCTTTCAACAATAAAAGAAGAAAATGGATTGTATCAATATCATCTAGGGGTATAAACAAATGAATTAATACAAAAAAGCAACAAATATTAAATTCATTCAAACTTTGGCGATAAATATCTACCAAGTTAAGGATCCATGTATTTCCCCCCTTAGCTGAATAAATTCTGCCTTAGTGTTTGTGCCAGTCCCCTTCCTTGCACCAAATCATTTCCTATAAACAAGAAAACAGCACCGGGAGTGTTAAACCTTGTGGTGATATAAAAAACTGAGTACCCTTTTACAGCTGATATTGTTAATATCTACTGATATTCATTGTTTTAGTAGATGTGAAGTCTGCCTACATAAAATGTTCTACAAAAGCACACTGCAAGATAAATGACCCAGTCAGTCTGGGTATGTAATAAAGGAGCAGAATTTGCAGATGTAAAAAAATAAATAAATTAAAAAAAAAATTAATCTTACAGAATTGTGATAGTGTGTGCAGTTCTCACATGGGTAAGAGCTTTTAGGATTTTTGGTAGTCCACAGTTGCTCTATAAAAACAGTTCCCTCAGTTTTCATAAACTTACAAAACATCTGATCCAAAGTCTCTACTGTTTTGTAAGGAAACAGAATATGTTTTGTTAACATGTTACCAAAAAATTATTAGCTTTACGAAAATGCCAACACTTTTGAAAACAATTTATCAGTTTGAAAGTGTCTGTACCATAAGTAGTAATAAAACGTGGACCCTGTTGATTTTTACCTAGTGAAATCTGATTTTTGCAATGAAGAATATAGACCTAGAAGTACTGGCCATCCTTTCTGGGTGGAAACTATGTCATTCTTCTTATAGCCCTCTCTGCATAAATCAAAGATGTGAAACTCCTATTTCTTCCACAAAATTAGTGTGTGCACTGCAAATTAGTCAAGTTCTATAAAACAGCAAACCAAATATATTCTTAACAACATGTAGGGCATGGCAGTTTGTAACACATAACAAAGAATTACTTTTAAAACAATTTCCAATAAATTTTAGTGGATACTCTGGGCTTCCCTACACAATCATGAGGAAAAATTCCCCGAGCTTCAGTAGGTCGCAGAAAAAAAAAAAAGACAAACGGCATAAGGCCGAATGCTTTTCTCCACAGAAATCATTGATTTCTAATTGTGCACCATCAATGATTCGCTTTCTAGGAAGATTTCTTTGTTCTCCAAATAAGTGAGACCTCAGGGTTGGCATATATCAGTTTGGGGGTGCAGGGGGACTGCCCCACTGTAAAAACAAGAAAAAATAGTTTTTAGTCCTCTTGGCTTTTGGGTATTAGTTTTATTCTGTTGAAGCATCTGCCATCAGAAGGCTGGAATTTCATAGTGGAACCGGTATCTGTATCAGGCTGTTTAACAACAGTAACATCTAAGCTGTGACTCACCATCAAATCTGATGAAAACATAAATGTAATTTCTACATTGTTTTGATTCAAATATGTAACAAACTGTGTTAAAGAAACCATGTATCTCCCCATGTCAACCAGCAATCATCCACTTACAGTTTACATTTCAATACATGTAGACCCAGTCCAACCCACTGTTTGTTAGCCACTGGTATTCAAAAAAATGAATAAATCTGAGTAGATGGGGACAAATATTGCTTCTCTACATTCCCCTTTGTTGCAAAAAAGCCCTTAAAATAAACAACATTTTTGGTTAATTTGTATGTAATAAATCTAGCAGAAATTGTGAAAACTCAGGACTATATAATCTTGAGCTAAGCAAAATGTGTTGTACAGCCAAACTGCCTGTGTCACGAGGGATGGATGTATATAAAGCCTGGCCATCCAGGCTGTAGATATATTTTTATCTAAACTTCAGTTCTGAGTAAACTGTAAACATTCTGTTGTATTCTTAAGCCTGGACGTTTAATATCCTTTTCCTTTTGCTGTATATGCAACAGCATAAAGCTCACTAACATAACATTTCCTTCTTTTTTTTTTCAGCTGCCCTCTAAAGATTACCAAATGCCATGTTTTGCAATCTATAATAGCTTTAACTCAATACAGTCTAATGATGTCTCCAGGTGTTTCTGCAGTTACATTAAAATGCAAGACACTGATACAACACACACACACACACACACACACACACACACACACACACACACACACACACACACACACAGAAAACACCTAGAAGAAAATGGGAAAACTTGAGCTAAAGAGAAAAGGGCCTTGTTTGTGAGCCCTATCCCTGGTACAACATTACTAGATAGACTGGACAGTTATTGATATGTTGAAAGTTAAGGGGACAGATGAGTTTGTAGCACAACAATTTAAGAAACAGAAACAATGCTGTTAATGTCTTAATTTGGGGTAAAAATTTAACTGCAATTTGTGTTTTTTATTAGTAAATTCTGGAAAAGTGCACAAAACGATGTTGCTTCACCAGGTTCGTTCTCTTATCTTTTTTCACTGACTTCTTATTCCAGTTTTATCAAGGCAATATACTTTCACATGGTGGGATGCTGTCATTTGAATATAGCTTATAAAGTTCTTTTACCGATAGCAACAGGTGGAATAAAAACAGGTACTTAAACACTCTAAAAATTAAAATGCTAGTCTGTTGTCTGCCTTTTTCCCTAAATAATAATGATTTGTCTCCACCCAGCACAAGGATCCACAAGCTACACTTCCTGTCAATGGCTGTTCAAATACGACGACAACAAAAATCAGCACCAGGCAAGATCAAAAATAAACCTTGTTTATTGTTTTATTAGTTCACATCCGGTGTCATTATTTTTAAAGATTCGACCATTTATTTTATATTACAATCTATATTTTTTTTGCCAGCTCTAAGAGGCTACATTTAGTGACCCTAGTACCAGTCATTACATCTCATAACAGCAACTTTGAGCAGTGTGCATCTATCAAACTCTGAAAAGCAAACTCCGTAGGCCATCTAATTCTAAACAACATGTCTACTCACTCCTGAGAGACTACTGTACCACTTTATACTTCACTGATCTGACCTTTTTTTATTGTTCTCTCCATTTTCCACCAGTAAAGTCTGACATATGGCTTTTCCCCGTACCACTCTTTGACCTGCTCTGAATACCCCCTATATCTCCCTTTCCAGCTAATCTCTGATGTAACTCTCCACTGCAGGGCCCCTTGACTCCTTAGATGGCAGAAGCTGAGCAGCTAACCTGTTTTTAAAGGACTGACAAGAATCAGGGCTCATGACACAGGCAGCCATGATATTGCAGGCAGTTAGTGAAAAGTCACTAACTTGAGGAGTGACATGCAGTGAAGGCAACATGTGGAATGCATGCATCTGTTTATCGCATGCTGGATGTCTGCCACTCCCTATTCAACTTCAAACAACTGCTCCTGGTCACCATCAGAGATTGGACAGGCTGCATCTTATCCACCCCCCACCCACCTAACTCCCAAGACAGGAAAACTAGCCATCATCTAAGTCATTGTCTTATATTCTTCACCAAGTTGACACTTCCATCTCTCTGGGACAGCTCCAGAAACTGGGTCACCAGTGATACAAATTAGTACTTTCCCTCTACATACAGGGTCAGCACTATTCCAAACTATTTTTCAATACAATGCAGCATTTTGTGGCTTTTAAACAAAACATCCGAACTAAACTGAAAAAGGTACTAGTTCTTACAAGAAGCATCTTAGGGATGCATATAAAATTGCTTGGAAATGTTTAGATCGATACTTTTGTACCCTAAGCAGACTTCAGAGAAATTTTCCTCAGGTAGACAGCAAATGTTGGAGGTGTGACGGGGAAAAAAGAGGCAATTTGGAAAATATTTTCTGGGACTGAAGTGAGTTGTGGACTTTAAAGATTCCCTGCAGGATGCACTGTCGGAGATGCTGGTTGGGCAGATTGGGGTGATGACGGAGATGATTTTTCCTGAGCTATGACACAGAGTTGGAATTGCCTAGACATGGTAAGTAAGGCCTTGCTGTCTCTAATTATGGTGGTTGCCAAAAAAAATTACTATAGAATGGAAATCAAAATCTAAACAAACTATATTAGAAGTAGTGAATATGGTAACAGAGACAAAACAACTGGAATTGAGATCTTCAAAAAAAGGTAGGCACAAACTACATAGGAAAAAATGGGAATTGTGGGAACAGTATATACAGGGGAGGAATGAGCTTTAAAAGAAGGCAGGACTTAAATGAACTATGCAATGTTTGACTGAAAATGATTGGATAAATTATAAGTGATGTATAATAATGTTTGCAACTGGGAGTGTGTCAATATGGTTTGTGATGCAAAATGCTTACAACTAAGATAGTAACTCTGTGGTTTGTTTTCATTTACATAAATGTATGATTGCTTATATCTTAAATGATGGTTTAATAAATATGTTTCTTGTTTAAAAGAAAGGGGCAGGAATTGAATAATTTATGTAATGTTGCTTAGGTTATATGACATATAATGATATATGTATAGCATAATGTTTATTAATTTTAACTTATTCATAGAGTTTGATTACTTTTATATAAATGTAAATGTGCCTATGTCACAAGTGATGACTCAATAAAGGTGTTTAAAAAAAGAGCAAATTTTTTATTTTTTTTTTTATTTGGATGATTTTCACTGTATGATGCTTTCATTATTTGGAATTCAAATAAAAGGTCTTTCAATAAAATAAACTTTCAAACATTTTAATTCAGTCATTTGGAATTGAAGAAAAATGTCATTCACTCAAGTGTCATGTAGAAACTTGCAATCAACTTTATTTGGGCTGCATACAACTCCCTTTTTGCCCCAATTTGTTTTTTTACAGTGCTTTAATTTGATAAAAAAAGAAAGACCAAGTTTAATTACAACATTCCAAAAATCATGTGAGTTAAAGCCTACTTTTCACAGTGAAAGAAGACTCACTAAATACATCTATGAATAATAAACTGGAGCATTGCAAAATCTTGCCATTGAGTGGGAATGGCAGGGAATTTCAACAGCAAAAATAAATTACAAAGTTTGCATTAATGCTCTTTAGTCTGATATAAACAACTGAATTATATAAAATCTACAAGTATTAAATAAATTCATTCAAATCTGAGGAGTAAAGAGCCCTTAAGTTAAGAAATAACATACTTTCCCTTTTAATAAGTAAATAAATTGTGCCTTATTATTTGTTTCAGTCCCTTTCCTTGCAACAGATTTAGTCCCCCATAAAGGTTAAAAGCTGCATGGTAATATACTGCCATCTGGTGGGAAGCACAGTACTTTTCAACAACAAAAGAAAATGCATTGTATCAGTATCATCTAGAGGTATAAATGAATTAATAAAAAAAACAAACTGAAAAAAAAAAACAAATATTAAATTCATTCAAACTTTGGGGATAAGTATCTCCTAAGTTAAGGATCCATGCATTTCCCCCTTAGTTGAATAAATTCTGCCTTAGTGTTTGTGCCAGTCCCCTTCCTTGCACCAAATAATTTCTTATAAACAAGAAAACAGCACCGGGAGTGTTAAACCTTGTGGTGATCTAAAGAACTGAGTACCCTTTTACAGGTGATATTGTTAATATGTACTGCAATTCATTGTTTTAGGGGATGTGAAGTCTGCCTACATAAAATGCTCTGCAGAAGCACACTGCAAAATAAATGAACCCAGTCAGTCTGGGTATGTAATAAAGGAGAAGAATTTGCAAACGTAAAAAAAAAAAAAAATCTTACAGAATTCTGACAGTGTATGTGCAGTTCTCACATGGGTAAGAGCCTTTAGGGGTTTCGGTAGTCCACAGCTGCTCTATAAAAATAGTTCCCTCATTTGTCTTAAACTTACTAAACATGTGATCCAAACTCTCTACTGTTTTGTAAGGAAAGAGAATATGTTTTGTTAACATGTTACCAAAAATTACTAGCTTTAAGAAAATGCCAACACTTTTGAAAACAATTTATCAGTTTGAAAGTGTCTGTCCCATAAGTAGTGGATGCTGTTGATTTTTACCTAGTGAAATCTGATTTTTGCAATGAAGAGTATAGATCTAGAAATACTGGCCATCCTTTCTGTGTGGAAACTACGTCATTTTTCTTATAGCCCCCTCTGCATAAATCGAAGATGTGAAACTCCTATTTCTTCCACAAAATTAGTGTCTGCACTGCAAATTAGTCAAGTTCTATAAAACAGCAAACCAAATATATTCTTAACATGTAGGGCATGGCAGTTTGTAACACATAATACTGAAATGTACTTAAACGATTTCCAATACACTTTAGTGGATACTCTGGGCTTCACTACACAATCATGAGGAGAAATTCCTTGAGCTTCAGTAGCTCACAGAAAAAAAAAAAGACAAACGGCATACGGCCGAATGCTTTTCTCCACAGAACTCACTGATTTCTAATTGTGCACCATCAATGATTCTCTATCTAGAAAGATTTCTTTGTTCTCCAAGTAAGTGCGACCTCAGGGTTGGCATATATCAGTTTGGGGGTGCAGGGGGACTGCCCCACTGTAAAAACAAGAAAAAAATAGTTTTTAGTCCTCTTGGCTTTCGGGTATTAGTTTTATTCTGTTGAAGCGTCTGCCATCAGAAGGCTGGAATTTCATAGTGGAACCGGTACTCTGTATCAGGCTGTTTAACAACAGTAACATCTAAGCTGTGACTCACCATCAAATCTGCTGAAAACATAAATGTAATATCTAAATTGTTTTGATTCAAATATGTAACAAACTGTGTTAAAAAAAACATGTATCTCCCCATGTCAACCAGCAATCATCCACTTACAGTTTACATTTGAATACATGTATACCCAGTCCAACCCACTGTTTGTTAGCCACTGGTATTCAAAAAAATGAATAAATCTGAGTAGATGGGGACAAATATTGCCTCTCTACATTCCCCTTTGTTGCAAAAAAAGCTCTTAAAATAAAAAACATTTTTGGTTAACACCGTATGTAATAAATCCAGTAGAAATTGTGAAAACTCAGGACTACGTAATCTTGAGCTAAGCAAAAAGTGTTGTACAGCCAAACTGCCTGTGTCATGAGGGATGGATGTATATAAAGCCTGGCCATCCAGGCTGCAGATATATTTTTATCTAAACTTCAGTTCTGAGTAAACTGTAAACATTCTGTCGTATTCTTAAGCCTGGAAGTTTAATATCCTTTTCCTTTTGCTGTATCTGCAACAGCATAAAGCTCACTAACATAACATTTCTTTCTTTTTTTTTCAGTTGCCCTCTAAAGATTACCAAATGCCATGTTTTGCAATCTATAACAGCTTTAACTCAATACAGTCTAATGATGTCTCCAGGTGTTTCTGCAGTTACATTAAAATGCAAGACACTGATACAACACACACACACACACACACACACACACACACACACAGAAAACACCTAGAAGAAAATGGGAAAACTTGAGCTAAAGAGAAAAGGGCCTTGTTTGTGAGCCCTATCCCTGGTACAACATTACTAGATAGACTGGACAGTTATTGATATGTTTATTGTTTTATTAGCTCACATCCGGTGTCATTATTTTTAAGGATTTGACCATTTATTTTATATTACAATCTATATTTTTTTGCCAGCTCTAAGAGGCTACATTTAGTGACCCTAGTACCAGTCATTACATCTCATAACAGCAACTTTGAGCAGTGTACATCTATCAAACTCTGAAAAGCAAACTCCGTAGGGCATCTAATTCTAAACAACATGTCTACTCACTCCTGAGAGACTACTGTACCACTTTATACTTCACTGATCTGACATTTTTTTATTGTTCTCTCCATTTTCCACCAGTAAAGTCTGACATATGGCTTTTCCCCGTACCACTCTTTGACCTGCTCTGAATACCCCCTATATCTCCCTTTCCAGCTGATCCCTGATGTAACTCTCCACTGCAGGGCCCCTTGACTCCTTAGATGGCAGAAGCTGAGCAGCTAACCTGGTTTTAAAGGACTGACAAGAATTAGGGCTCATGACACAGGCAGCCATGATATTGCAGGCAGTTAGTGAAAAGTCACTAACTTGAGGAGTGACATGCAGTGAAGGCAACATGTGGAATGCATGCATCTGTTTATCACATGCTGGATGTCTGCCACTCCCTATTCAACTTCAAACAACTGCTCCTGGTCACCATCAGAGATTGGACAGGCCGCATCTTATCCCTCCCCCCCCACCCAACTCCCAAGACAGGAAAACTAGCCATCATCTAAGTCATTGTCTTATATTCTTCACCAAGTTGACACTTCCATCTCTCTGGGACAGCTCCAGAAACTGGGTCACCAGTGATACAAATGAGTACTTTCCCTCTACATACGGGGTCAGCACTACTCCAAACTATTTTTCAATACAATGCAGCATTTTGTGGCTTTTAAACAAAACATCTGAACTAAACTGAAAAATGTACTATTTCTTACAAGAAGCATCTTAAGGTTGCATATAAAATTGCTTGGAAATGTTTAGATAGATAATTTTATACCCTAAGCAGACTTCAGAGAATTTTTCCTCTGGTAGATGGCAAATGTTGGAGGTGTGACGGGGAAGAAAGAGGCAATTTGAAAAATATTTTCTGGGATTGAAGTGAGTTGTGGACTTTAAAGATTCCCTGCAGGATGCACTGTTGGAGATGCTGGTTGGGCAGATTGGGGTGATGAAGGAGATGATTTTTCTGAGCTATGACACACAATTGGAATTGCCTAGACATGGTAAGGCCTTGCTGTGTCTAATTATGGTGGCTGCCAAAAAAAAAAAAAACAATTACTATAGAATGGAAATCAAAATCTAAACCAACTATATTAGAAGTAGTGAATATGGTAACAGAAAGAAAACAACTGGAACTGAGATCTTCAAAAAAAGGTAGGCACAAACTACATAGGAAAAAATGGGAATTGTGGTAACAGTATATACAGGGGAGGAATGAGCTTTAAAAGAGGGCAGGAATTAAATGAACTATGTAATGTTTGACTGAAAATGATTGGGTAGATTATAAGTGATGTATAATGTTTGCAACTGGGAGTGTGCCTGTATGGATTGTGATGCAAAATGCTTACAACTAAGACAGTACCTCTGTGGTTTGTTTTCATTTACATAAATGTACGATTGCTTATATCTTAAATGATGGTTTAATAAATATGTTTCTTGTTTAAAAGAAAGGGGCAGGAATTGAATAAGTTATGCATTGTTGCTTAGGTTATATGATATACAACAATATACTATAGCATAATATTTGTTAATTTTAATTTATTCATAGAATTTGATTACTTTTATATAAATGTAAATGTCTCTGTGTCACAAGTGATGATTCAATAAAGGTGTTTAAAAAAAAAAAAAAAAAAGTATCTTAGGGTTGGGAAGCAAACTATTAAGAAAACGTTAAAGAAAAAAAAGTTATGTACTTACCATAATGTTCCATCTGTGTAGTCCTTTTTTCATTCTTCATCAACTGTTGGGTTCAGATCTAACTTGGCCGTTACTATAGCTCGTGGCCTCCTAAAAGCTCTCGAGCTCCTTCCTACCCACAATGTACCAACCCTTAACATGCCTCATATCTTGTTTGCTAGAAGAAATAAGTTAAGAAATATTAATATTTCACACACAGGAGTACATTATTTGGAGCTCAACGTAAGGCACAGTGGTAACCTTAAAAAATTCCCTTTCTTCCAGAAGTCCATAATAGCAAAGGATGGGGGTTGGTGCGCGGGGAGTTGAGGAAGAATGAAAATGGACAACACAGCTGGAATGTTATGGTAAGCACATAACATCTGATGATGTCAGTTTTCATTTATTCCTCAACTATTAGGATGAAGTCCCTTGCTACCTGAAATTCTGGGTGGACTCTAATGAAGGATCTTCCTGAGCATGGTTTAACCAATAGTTGCTCTTCCCCTCAAGACCAGATCTAGTTTGTAATGAGTAGTAAAGATATGAGGATTTGTCCAAGTTGCAGCTGCACTTACATCGTCCATGGAATGCCTAGATAAAAATACTGACAATGTTGCCATGGATCTAGTTGAGTGGGCTCTTAAAGGTTTTGATAATGAGAACCCCAATTTGTTGTAGACAAAGGATATACAGTCAGTAAGTCATCCTGCCAGACGGCTTAGGGGACTTTTTTTTGCAGTCTCCTTGGAAGTAATTTTAGGGTGCTGAGCCCCAGTAATTGCTTCTGAAAAGGCTGTAGGAAGTAAACCCTTTAAGATTAGTTTATTTTTACAATCCGCGATTGCTCACAGATTGAAATTTTTACAGATAGCACAGTCTATGTTAAGGCGATCTGGGTCCATACAATACACACATAGATCATTTGCATTCAAAAGAGACAGCTTATGGCCAAACATTTTGCATTTTTTAAACCCTGAAGGGCCTTTTTCAGACATCTTTAAAGTATATGTAGAAAAGCGGAAGGATCACTTAAGAAGAGGGTAATGGAGGAAAACAGTACCAACAATGGAAGGGAAGAGTACACCGAAGGTGTAAAGAGAAATGTTAA